>NC_053390.1:429105072-429260855 GCF_905171765.1 Bufo bufo
TATTTAGGGAATTGCTAAGTTGGGAATTGTATTCAACCCAGAACAAAAACTGTGCTTTGGCAGACACTAAATAACTTTGCCAGGCACAGCAGTAACCACAGATTTAGCTGAATATAAATTGTAGGCCTAGTATTTAGGCGCTGGATGACAGGTATACGTTTATGGACAGAATTAGACTTGGTGATGCACGGTAGCGTTTGAAGTTATTGAGAATGACCCTATCAGCACCTTCAATGTAATATACCCTTTTATGGATAGATTTAAACTTGGCCTGATACAGCAGAAAACAATTATCTAGGGAATTGCTAAATTGGGAATTGTATTCAACCCAGAACAAAAACTGTGCTTTGGCAGACACTAAATAACTTTGCCAGGCACAGCAGTAACCACAGATTTAGCTGAGTATAAATTGTAGGCCTAGTATTTAGGCGGTGGATGACAGGTATACGTTTATGGACAGAATTAGACTTGGAGATGCACGGTAGCGTTTGAAGTTATTGAGAATAACCCTATCCGCACCTTCAATCTAATATACCCTTTTATAGATAGATTTAAACTTGGCCTGATACAGCAGAAAACAATTATTTAGGGAATTGCTAAGTTGGGAATTGTATTCAACCCAGAACAAAAACTGTGCTTTGGCAGACACTAAATAACTTTGCCAGGCACAGCAGTAACCACAGATTTAGCTGAATATAAATTGTAGGCCTATTATTTAGGCGCTGAATGACAGGTATACGTTTACGGACAGAATTAGACTTGGTGATGCACGGTAGCGTTTGAAGTTATTGAGAATGACCCTATCAGCACCTTCAATGTAATATACCCTTTTATGGATAGATTTAAACTTGGCCTGATACAGCAGAAAACAATTATTTAGGGAATTGCTAAGTTGGGAATTGTATTCAACCCAGAACAAAAACTGTGCTTTGGCAGACACTAAATAACTTTGCCAGGCACAGCAGTAACCACAGATTTAGCTGAATATAAATTGTAGGCCTAGTATTTAGGCGCTGGATGACAGGTATACGTTTACGGACAGAATTAGACTTGGTGATGCACGGTAGTGTTTGAAGTTATTGAGAATGACCCTATCAGCACCTTCAATGTAATATACCCTTTTATGGATAGATTTAAACTTGGCCTGATACAGCAGAAAACAATTATTTAGGGAATTGCTAAATTGGGAATTGTATTCAACCCAGAACAAAAACTGTGCTTTGGCAGACACTAAATAACTTTGCCAGGCACAGCAGTAACCACAGATTTAGCTGAGTATAAATTGTAGGCCTAGTATTTAGGCGGTGGATGACAGGTATACGTTTATGGACAGAATTAGACTTGGAGATGCACGGTAGCGTTTGAAGTTATTGAGAATGACCCTATCAGCACCTTCAATGTAATATACCCTTTTATGGATAGATTTAAACTTGGCCTGATACAGCAGAAAACAATTATTTAGGGAATTGCTAAATTGGGAATTGTATTCAACCCAGAACAAAAACTGTGCTTTGGCAGACACTAAATAACTTTGCCAGGCACAGCAGTAACCACAGATTTAGCTGAGTATAAATTGGAGGCCTAGTATTTTGGCGGTGGATGACAGGTATATGTTTACGGACAGAATTAGACTTGGTGATGCATGGAAGCGTTTGAAGTTATTGAGAATGACCCTATCCGCACCTTCACTCTAATATACCCTTTTATGGATAGATTTAAACTTGGCCTGATACAGCAGAAAACAATTATTTAGGGAATTGCTAAGTTGGGAATTGTATTCAACCCAGAACAAAAACTGTGCTTTGGCAGACAGCAGACAGTATTACAATTGGCTAGCCACAGCTGAAACACCAGATTTAGGCACACCACAAGACACAAAATGGCCGCCGATCACCCCAGAAAAAAGTGACTGAAAAACGCTCTGGGCAGCCTTAAAACAGTGAGCAATTGAATTGCAGAGGTTGTATGATACACAGCTGTACATCGATCACTTCAGTAAGTAAATCCCTGCCTAATCTGGCCCTAACAGCAGCAGCTGCATCCTATCCCTACACTGATCAGAGCAGAGTGACGTGCGGCGCTACGTGACTCCAGCTTAAATAGAGGCTGGGTCACATGCTGCACTGGCCAATCACAGCCATGCCAATAGTAGGCATGGCTGTGATGTCCTCTTGAGGCAAGTAGTATGACGCTTGTTGATTGGCTGCTTTGCAGCCTTTCAAAAAGCGCCAAGAAAGCGCCGAACACCGAACCCGAACTTTTACGAAAATGTTTGGGTCCATGTCACGAACACCCCAAAATTCGGTACAATTCGCTCATCTCTAGATACAATATAAAAATTTCACTTTTTTGGCAGATTTTCCATTTTAATAATTTTTTTCCAGTTACAAAGCAAGGGTTAACAGCCAAACCAAACTCAATATTTATGGCCCTGATTCTGTAGTTTACAGAAACACCCCATATGTGGTCGTAAACCGCTGTACGGGCACACGGCAGGGCGCAGAAGGAAAGAAATGCCATACGGTTTTTGGAAGGCAGATTTTTCTGGACTGTTTTTTTGACACCATGTCCCATTTGAAGCCCCCCTGATGCACCCCTAGAGTAGAAACTCCAAAAAGTGACCCCATTTTAGAAACTACGGGATAGGGTGGCAGTATTGTTGGTAATAGTTTAGGGTACATATGATTTTTGGTTGCTCTATATTACACTTTTTGTGAGACAAGGTAACAAGAAATAGCTGTTTTGGCACCGTTTTTATTTTTTGTTATTTACAACATTCATCTGATAGGTTAGATCATGTGATATTTTTATAGACTAGGTTGTCATGGATGCGGCGATACCTAATATGTATACTTTTTATTTATTTATGTAAGTTTTACACAATGATTTCTTTTTTAAAAAAAATAAATCATGTTTTAGGGCTCTTTCACACTTGCGTTCTTGTCTTCCGGCATAGAGTTCCGTCGTCGGGGCTCTATGCCGGAAGAATCCTGATCAGGATTATCCTAATGCATTCTGAATGGAGAGAAATCCGTTCAGGATGCATCAGGATGTCTTCAGTTCCGGTACGGAACGTTTTTTGGCCGGAGAAAATACCGCAGCATGCTGCGCTTTTTGCTCCGGCCAAAAATCCGGAACACTTGCCGCAAGGCCGGATCCGGAATTAATGCCCATTGAAAGGCATTGATCCGGATCCGGCCTTAAGCTAAACGTCGTTTCGGCGCATTGCCGGAGCCGACATTTAGCTTTTTCAGAGTGGTTACCATGGCTGCCGGGACGCTAAAGTCCTGGCAGCCATGGTAAAGTGTAGCGGGGAGCGGGGGAGCAGTATACTTACCGTCCGTGCGGCTCCCCGGGCGCTCCAGAGTGACGTCAGGGCGCCCCAAGCGCATGGATCATGTGATCACATGGATCACGTCATCCATGCGCATGGGGCGCTCTGACGTCATTCTGGAGCGCCCCGGGAGCCGCACGGACTGTAAGTATACCGCTCCCCCGCTCCCCGCTCCTACTATGGCAACCAGGACTTTAATAGCGTCCTGGGTGCCATAGTAACACTGAACGCATTTGGAAGACGGTTCCGTCTTCAAATGCTTTCAGTACACTTGCGTTTTTCCGGATCCGGAGTGTAATTCCGGCAAGTGGAGTACACGCCGGATCCGGACAACGCAAGTGTGAAAGAGGCCTTAGTCTGAGAGCCATAATTTTTTTTACCTTTATTTGGGGAAAATGCGGTTTTTGTTTCTTTTTACTTGAAACTTAAAATTTTTTGGGGGGGAAACTTTATTTTTCACTTTATTTTTTGTACTACTTTGGGACTTGAACTTTTGGGGGTCTAATCCTTTACAATGCATTCCAATTCTTCTGTATTGGAATGCATTGACTGTATGAGTAATACAGTGAGTATTACTCATACAGATTCCGGCCTGTGAGATCCAGGGGGCTGGATCTCACAGGCTCGTCACCAGAAGGCAGGGCCATGCATTCCTTAGGCATCATGCTGCTTTCCATGGCATCGGGTCCCCCCCACAGCCGCATGGGGACCCGATGGCACCGCCGATCGTCGCCGCAAACCGCAGGTAAAGCCGCAAACTTAAGTAGCAGGACAACATGCCGTACCGGTACGTCATGTGTCCTGAAGAGGTTAAGTCTACCAATACCTCCTATAGCAAAATCCCCAAAGCTGGAATTGCAATGACAGAATATTGGTCGCATTGCGAATCCAACACTATTGCTTAAAGTTTCCTATTGCTTGTATTGTTAGAGTTAACAAGTTACCACTGCATCTTATGGGTTAAATGTCCACCATCAGTATTACTGACAGTCACGGACATGAGCCGTGGAAGTATAGGTACGTCATTGGGTGTGAAGCTGTTAATGATTATGGCACAAATTATAGTGGTTGCATCACACTACAATGTCTGTAACATGTATGTATGGATAGCAGACAAATATCTCTCATATGCACATAGCGCCTCTATTTTCGTGCTACACACTGTATATCCCATGCTATAAAACCCTCAACAACCACCCCTCCCCCCTTAAACCCTCTACCACCTTAAACCCCCCTCCTTCAACTCACCCCCCTCCCACCTTCTCACACACACACACACACACACACAGTTTAGGAGAAGTAATGATCGACCTCCAGTATTTCAGTATTTGCTGGTTCATTTAGCGTAACCCAGGGTGCACCACGTGGAGGCGAACCAGCTGTACACCCCGTACCGTCACTTCACTACACAGGTACACCTTTCCTCAGAAGGCCAATACCCCATTCCTCATACACCACACACATACAATTTAAATTCAATGTAATGCTATAACGGTAACCTAAAATCAAACATTTTACATTAATAGCACTAATTTTTGGTTTATTTTGGTGACATGATCACATTAATTACTAATACTTGTATTTAAAAAAATTTGGATTACATGTATGCATGTTGGATAAGGTCTATGATCTGAGCTGGTCCCGTCACGTGCATAGTGTCACCAGCGCTACTCATATCTGGTGTAACAGTAGATTACATTTAAAGAAAAACAACAATTTTGACTGTGAATAAATATCAGTCAGTTGCACACACGTGTTTGTGTGTTTAAGGCCCAGCTGCAAGTGTATAGTGTCACCAGCACTACTCATATCTGGTGTCACAGTAGATTACATTTAAAAAAACAAAACAATTTTGACTATGAATAAATAGCAGTCAGTTGCACACACGTGTTTGTGTGTTTAAGGCCCAGCTGCAAGTGCATAGTGTCAGTGTCACCAGCGCAACTCATATCTGGTGTAACAGTAGATTACATTTATAGAAAAACAACAATTTTGACTGTGATTAAATAGCAGTCAGTTGCACACACGTGTTTGTGTGTTTAAGGCCCAGCTGCAAGTGCATAGTGTCACCAGCGCTACTCATATCTGGTGTCACAGTAGATTACATTTAAAAAAATAAATACATTTTGACTATGAATAAATAGCAGTCAGTTGCACACACGTGTTTGTGTGTTTAAGACCCAGCTGCAAGTGCATAGTGTCACCAGCGCTACTCATATCTGGTGTAACAGTAGATTATATTTAAAGAAAAACAACAATTTTGACTGTGAATAAATAGCAGTCAGTTGCACACACGTGTTTGTGTGTTTAAGGCCCAGCTGCAAGTGCATAGTGTCACCAGCGCTACTCATATCTGGTGTAACAGTAGATTATATTTAAAGAAAAACAACAATTTTGACTGTGAATAAATAGCAGTCAGTTGCACACACGTGTTTGTGTGTTTAAGGCCCAGCTGCAAGTGCATAGTGTCAGTGTCACCAGCGCAACTCATATCTGGTGTAACGGTAGATTACATTTAAAGAAAAACAACAATTTTGACTGTGAATAAATAGCAGTCAGTTTCACACACATGTTTGTGTGTTTAAGGCCCAGCTGCAAGTGCGAAGGTTATAGTCGTGGACATGTGAAGGTTATAGTCGTGGACAGAGAGGGGTTTCACAATGACTCCAGTTGCCCTTTCAATTTGGACAGTCGTGTCTGCGTGAATGGTGGACAGAAGATAAACGTCCCTCATGTCCCTCCACTTCATTGCGAGCAGTTCTTGGTCACACAAGGCAGCCCTCTCCCCCTGTGCAAGTCGGGTACTAACGAGCCGTTGGGGGAAGCCCCGGCGACTAGGTCGCGTGGTGCCACAGCATTGAATTCCGACTAGATGTCAGTGCCGAAAGAGGGCCACGCTTGAGTAAAAATTGTCCACGTATAAGTGGTACCTCTTGTGGAGTAAGGGTGACACCATGTCCCAGACAATCTTGCCACTGCTCCCCAGGTAGTCAGGACATCCGACCGGCTCCAGTTTTGAGTCTTTTCCCTCATAGACCCTAAAACGATATTTATAGCCTGTGGCCCTTTCACAGAGCTTATACAGTTTGATCCCATACCTGGCGCGCTTGCTGGGATGTACTGTTTGATGCCAAGGCGCCCGGTAAAATGTACTAGGGACTCGTCTATGCAGATGTTTTGATTAGGGGTATACGCATCTGCAAATCTGGATGACAAATGGTCTATGAGGGGCCGAATTTTATGGAGCCGGTCATAAGCAGGGTGGCCTCTTGGATGACAGGTGTTATTGTCAGCGAAATGCATAAAGCACATGATGACCTCAAAACGTGCCCTGGACATTGCAGTAGAGAACATGGGCATGTAATGCATTGGGTCTTTAGACCAATATGACCGCAATACTTTTTTTTTTGTTAGACCCATGCTGAGGATAAGCCCCAAAAATTTTTTAATTCAGAAACTGTGACTGGTTTCCACCGGTAAGGCTGGGCATAGAAGCTTTCTGGATTGGCGGTAATAAACTGTGGCGTAGCGGTTGGTTTCTGCCACAACTAGGTCATAGAGATCCGCAGAAGAACAGCTAAAAAAACTGAAGGGCCGATCCTAAATGATCACGCGAACTCCAGACTGGGCGGTGAAAGGGGGCAATACGGGTGCGGCGGAAGCAGGGGAGTGCCAATTAGGATTTGCCAGCACCTCTGGGAGACTAAGGGTTCTACGGGCCTGTGAATGCAGTGGCTGCAACGGGGGAGTTACTGCACGTGCCACGGTACCAGCTTGAACTGCCCTTCTGGTGCTCGCCACTTCACCAGGGAATACGGCAGTGCTGGTAGAAGGTCCAGGATGTGCTGCGCTGCTGGTGTATGCCGCACCATAAACAAGATCAGCGCTAGCACCACTCTGCTGCAAATGAGGCTCATCATGCAGGGTATGCAGAACCCTGACATGGGATCGGGTACCCCTGACCGTAGCAGGGACCTCAACTTCGTCATCTTCGCAACCGGTTAGAGTGCCACTGCTGTCTACAGGTTCATATTCTGAATCACTGGATTCAGCGAGTGAGGCATCCCCATCACTTTCATCCATCACGGCCAGAATCCTGTAGGCCTCTTCAGCGGAATACCCCTTGTTTGACATTTTGGGCTCACTAAATTTAGGGGGTATTCCTCTGAGACTACCCAGGAAAAAGAGCAAACCTACCTAGTAAAAAGTAGTGCTTGCGAAGTAAAGCTGCGATCGCTAATAAAGATCCAAAAAGCTCAAAAGTGATCTTTATAGCGGCGGAGTGATTTTACGGTGTTTTTGCAGTGATCAGAAAAAAAAAATTCTGTCACTGCGGTGGGGCGGACTGAACGCAAGTGTGCGCACAAGATCAGGCCTGATCGGGCGAACACTGCGTTTTTTGTAGAGCCTAAGGTGACCCTAATGTACTTATATAGATCTGATTGCGATCAGTCTTGATCACTTACAGATACTATATAGTACTAGTGCTGATTAGCGACAGCGATGACGCTTATCAGCGACTAATCAGTGACTGCGGTGCGGTGGGCTGGGCACTAACTACCTAGCAAGTAGCTAACTACCTGGCGGTGATGAGGGACCCTTACAGGGGGGTGATCAATGACAGGGGGGTGACAGGGGGGTGATCAGGGAATCTAATATGGGTGATCAGGTGCTAAATAAGGGGTTAATAAGTGACAGGGTAATGTGTAATGTGTATGTGTGGTGATTGGTGCTACTTACAGAGCTGCCTGTGTCCTCTGGTGGTTGATCCAAGCAGGTAGCAGGTATATCAGACGCTATTTTCAAAATAGCGTCTCACATACCCATTTCATTGGTCATTTCAAAAATCCACAGCCTACCAGCCAATGATCGCGGCCGGCAGGCTGCAGATGAACTTGTGAACTGCGCGATCCTGTGAACGCGCGCTCCTGTGAGCGCGCGTTCAAAGAAAATCTCGGCTCACGCGAGATGACGCCGATCGGCGTTCGTGTGACCTGGGAGAGCCGCCGCAATCACGCCTTTCGGCATTAGCGAGACGGGAGGTGGTTAAACAAACACTCGTTTGGGCACAAAAAATTTAGTTGGCAGCCTTTGATGCAGATGTCATTGTGAGATACACCCTTAATACATTTGGGTTACATTCAGAGATTTTAAATACCGCCATTTGGTGCAACAATATTGAATTCAGGCCTACACTGGTTCAGGCCGTGTGAGATACCCCCTCTACCTACAGGGGTTTGAATCAGGCATTTGAAATACAGGCATTTGAAATACAGCCATTTTGTGCAAAGATATATTTACTTCAGGCCTACAGTGGTTCAGACCGTGTGAGATACTCCCTCTACATACAGGGGTTTGATTCAGCGATTTGAAATACAGCCATTTTGTGCAAAGATATATTTACTTCAGGTCTACAGTGGTTCAGGCCCTGTGAGATACCCCCTCTACATACAGGGGTTTGAATCAGGCATTTGAAATACAGCCATTTTGTGCAAAGATATATTTACTTCAGGCCTACAGGGGTTCAGACCGTGCGAGATACTCCCTCTACATATAGGGGTTTGATTCAGGGATTTGAAATACAGCCATTTGAAATGCAGCCATTTTGTGCAAAGATATATTTACTTAAGGCCTGCAGTGGTTCAGACCGTGTGAGATACTCCCTCTACATACAGGGGTTTGATTCAGGGATTTGAAATACAGCCATTTGAAATACAGCCATTTTGTGCAAAGATATATTTACTTCAGGCCTATAGTGGTTCAGACCATGTGAGATACCCCCTCTACATACATGGGTTTGAATCAGGCATTTGAAATACAGCCATTTTGTGCAAAGATATATTTACTTCAGGCCTACAGTGGTTCAGACGGTGTGAGATACTCCCTCTACATACAGGGGTTTGATTCAGGGATTTGAAATACAGCCATTTGAAATACAACCATTTTGTGCAAAGATATATTTACTTCAGGCCTACAGTGGTTCAGGCCCTGTGAGATACCCCCTCTACATACAGGGGTTTGAATCAGGCATTTGAAATACAGCCATTTGAAATACAGCCATTTTGTGCAAAGATATATTTACTTCAGGCCTACAGTGGTTCAGGCCCTGTGAGATACTCCCCTCTACATACAGGGGTTTGAATTAGGCATTTGAAATACAGCCATTTGAAATACAGCCATTTTGTGCAAAGATATATTTACTTCAGGCCCACAGTGGTTCAGGCCCTGTAAGATACCCCCTCTACATACAGGGGTTTGAATCAGGCATTTGAAATACAGCCATTTTGTGCAAAGATATATTAACTTCAGGCCTACAGTGGTTCAGGCCCTGTGAGATACCCCCTCTACATACAGAGGTTTGAATCAGGCATTTGAAATACAGCCATTTGAAATACAGCCATGTTGTGCAAAGATATATTTACTTCAGGCCTACAGTGGTTCAGGCCCTGTGAGATACCCCCTCTACATACAGGGGTTTGAATCAGGCATTTGAAATGCAGCCATTTGAAATACAGCCATTTTGGGCAAAGATATATTTACTTCAGGCCTACAGTGGTTCAGGCCCTGTGAGAGACCCCCTCTACATACAGGGGTTTGAATCAGGCATTTGAAATACAGCCATTTTGTGCAAAGATATATTTACCTCAGGCCTACAGTGGTTCAGGCCCAGGCATTTGAAATATAGTGTCACGGCCTATGGTGTGTGATGTGACACTGTTGCTATACTTGCGGTTGCCCGCGGCAACGTGTTGCTGTGTGTGCATGCGGTGGCAGTGTTTCGGCCTTCTGGGTGATTTCCGTGACATGGTTGCCACGCATGTTGTTGCCTGCGGCAACGTGTAGCTTTCTATGCTTGTGTGTGCACTTCCCCTTAAAGTGGCTTCCTTCCCTTGTCTGGTATTGGAAGGGTTAACTCCCTTCCTAGTGTTTTGTTAAAACTGGGTTTATGTGTGTTTGGGTGTGGCTGCTTGGGCTATTTAGCCTCTGCTGGATGCCTGAAGCTGGGGGGTACTCCAGCCATGGTGTATGCTGGAGCGATCCTCCTGGTCTTCATATTCCATCTGTCCAGTGAGGGCCACCCTTGTGGTCATAGATGTTTTTATGGTGTCTCACGTTTATTGCAGCTATGGGGGTCCTGGGTCCCTGTGTGGTTTGTGGTGTGTGCTGTGTCCTTTTAATGTTGTTGTGGACACCAGCACTTGTGCACGGGTTCCAGTCAGTGTGTCTGTGGCAGGTAAGTGAGTTATAGGTCTCGCTTACCTGCCATCTCTATAGCTGTATGTGTTCCCCTCTCCTTGCAGCCTGGCCTCAGATAGAGACTCCTGTTCCTCCATGACTGGGATGAACAGGTTGTCTCTCCCCTGATCCTAAGTGAGGGATTACCAGGGCGACTTAGGGTTTCTAGGAATCCTGAGTATGAGTCGTCCTACCATCGGGGTCCGCTCATACAGTGAGGAGTCAGGGAGAGGATTAGGGACGCGGTAGGAGGTGACCTGCTCCCTTATTACTCCTTTTGGCCAGGCTGATCCCCTTTACCCTCTGACACCGCACGGTGGGGGGTTTCCCCCACTCCCCGTCGTGACATATAGCTATTTGAAATACAGCCATTTAGGGCAAAGATATACACTGCTCAAAAAAATAAAGGGAACACTTAAACAACACAATGTAACTCCAAGTCAATCACACTTCTGTGAAATCAAACTGTCAACTTAGGAAGCAACACTGAGTGACAATCAATTTCACATGCTGTTGTGCAAATGGGATAGACAACAGGTGGAAATTATAGGCAATTAGCAAGACACCCCCAATAAAGGAATGGTTCTGCAGGTGGTGATCACAGACCACTTCTCAGTTCCTATGCTTCCTGGCTGATGTTTTGGTCACTTTTGAATGCTGGCGGTGCTTTCACTCTAGTGGTAGCATGAGACGGAGTCTACAACCCACACAAGTGGCTCAGGTAGTGCAGCTTATCCAGGATGGCACATCAATGCGAGCTGTGGCAAGAAGGTTTGCTGTGTCTGTCAGCGTAGTGTCCAGAGCATTGAGGCGCTACCAGGAGACAGACCAGTACATCAGGAGACGTGGAGGAGGCCGTAGGAGGGCAACAACCCAGCAGCAGGACCGCTACCTCCACCTTTGTGCAAGGAGGAACAGGAGGAGCACTGCCAGAGCCCTGCAAAATGACCTCCAGCAGGCCACAAATGTGCATGTGTCTGCTCAAACGGTCATAAACAGACTCTATGAGGGTGATATGAGGGCCCGACGTCCACAGGTGGGGGTTGTGCTTACAGCCCAACACCGTGCAGGACGTTTGGCATTTGCCAGAGAACACCAAGATTGGCAAATTCGCCACTGGCGCCCTGTGCTCTTCACAGATGAAAGCAGGTTCACACTGAGCACATGTGACAGACGTGACAGAGTCTGGAGACACCGTGGAGAACGTTCTGTTGCCTGCAACATCCTCCAGCAATGCCAGCATGACCGTTTTGGCATTGGGTCAGTAATGGTGTGGGGTGGCATTTCTTTGGAGGGCCGCACAGCCCTCCATGTGCTCGCCAGAGGTAGCCTGACTGCCATTAGGTACCGAGATGAGATCCTCAGACCCCTTGTGAGACCATATGCTGGTGCGGTTGGCCCTGGGTTCCTCCTAATGCAAGACAATGCTAGACCTCATGTGGCTGGAGTGTGTCAGCAGTTCCTGCAAGATGAAGGCATTGATGCTATGGACTGGCCTGCCCATTCCCCAGACCTGAATCCAATTGAGCACATCTGGGACATCATGTCTCGCTCTATCCACCAACGTCACGTTGCACCACAGACTGTCCAGGAGTTGGCAGATGCTTTAGTCCAGGTCTGGGAGGAGATCCCTCAGGAGACCGTCTGCCACCTCATCAGGAGCATGCACAAGCGTTGTAGGGAGGTCATACAGGCACGTGGAGGCCACACACACTACTGAGCCTCATTTTGAGTTGTTTTAAGGACATTACATCAAAGTTGGAGCAGCCTGTAGTGTGTTTTTCCACTTTAATTTTGAGTGTGACTCCAAATCCAGACCTCCATGGGTTAAAAAATTTGATTTCCATTTTTAATTTTTGTGTGATTTTGTTGTCAGCACATTCAACTATGTAAAGAACAAAGTATTTCAGAAGAATATCTAATTAACTCAGATCTAGGATGTGTTATTTTTGTGTTCCCTTTATTTTTTTGAGCAGTGTATTTACTTCAGGCCTACAGTGGTTTAGGCCCTGTGAGATACCCCCTCTATATACAGGGGTTTGAATCAGGCATTTGAAATACAGCCATTTTGTGCAAAGATATATTTTCTTCAGGCCTACAATGATTCAGGCCCTGTGAGATACCCCCTCTACATACAGGGGTTTCAATCAGGCATTTGAAATACAGCCATTTGAAATGCAGCCATTTTGGGCAAAGATATATTTACTTCAGGCCTACAGTGGTTCAGGCCCTGTGAGATACCCCCTCTACATACAGGGGTTTGAATCAGGCATTTGAAATACAGCAATTTTGTGCAAACATATATTTACTTCGGGCCTACAGTGGTTCAGGCCCTGTGAGATACTCCCTTTACATACTGTCGTTCTTTTCTACAATTAATTAAACACCCATTTAGGGCAAGATCCTAAATTTGAAAAATATGAGGAGAGCGTCAAATAAGGGACGTGGCCCAGGTCATGGTGCTGCTGGTGGAGCTCCTGTTGCAGGGAGAGGATGTGGTTGATCTGTGCCAGCTACATGCACAAGTGAAACCCCTTCCTCAGGTGAGAGTAGGCGACAAAACCTACAGCGGTATTTGGTCGGGCTTAATGCTGCTCTACAAATGGTGAGGCCTGAACAAGTACAGGCGATAGTAGATTGGGTTACTGACAGTGGATCTAGTTCCTTCACATTGTCTCCCACCCAGTCTTCTGCTGAAAGACCACAGTTAGCACCTGCAGCCGATGTCCATCAGTCTTTCACCTCACCCCCTTGCAAATCAGCCAAGCAGTCTGAGCCCCAAGTCATGCAGCAGTCTCTTCTGCTTTTTGATGACTCTGTTAGCAGGGTTTCCCAGGGCCATCCACCTAGCCCTGCCCCAGAAGTGGAAGAGATTGAGTGCACCGATGCCCAACCACTTATCTTTCAAGTTGAATACATGGGAGGACCATGGCAGCACGTCTCGGATGATGACGAAACACAGGTGCCAACTGCTGGGGCTTTCAAAAGTGTGCAGACCGACAAGGAAGTCAGGGGTGAAGACTGGGTGGAAGATAATGTGGAGGACGATGAGGTCCTCGACCCCACATGGAATCAAGGTCATGCGAGTGACCGATGTCGTTCGGAGGAAGAGGCGGTGGTCGCACAGAGCCACCAGCACAGCAGAAGAGGGAGCAGGGTGCAAAAGCGGAGCGGCCGTCCTCTAGACAGTATGCCTCCTACTGCCCACCACAGCAAGGGACCGAGCACACCAAAGCCAGTTCCAAGGAGTTCCCTGGCGTGGCAGTTCTTCAGACAATGTGCTGACGACAAGACACAAGTGGTTTGCACGCTGTGCAATCAGAGCCTAAAGCGAGGCATAAACGTTCTCAACCTGACCACAACCTGCATGACCAGGCATTTAAGTGCAAAGCACGAGCTGCAGTGGAGTAGACACCTCCAAAACGAAGAAAGGTCTCTGGCTCCTCCTGCTTCGTCTTATGCTGCAGTCGCGGCCTCTTGATCCACCTCTGGAGTGACAGTGCCACCTGGCACCCCACAAACAGAGGATCTGCCAGCAACACCAACACCTGGGTCACCAAGCATCTCCACAATGTCCCACGGAAGCGTTCAGCTCTCCATATCCCAAACGCTGAAGAGGAAGAGGAAGTACCCCCCTACCCACCCGCGATCCCTAGCCGTGAATGCCAGCATTTCTAAATTACTGGCCTTTGAAATGCTGTCATTCCGTCTGGTGGAGACGGATAGTTATAAAGGCCTTATGGCGGTGGCTGTCCCACAGTATGTCGTGCCCAGCCGCCACTACTTTTCAAGGCGAGCCATCCCTTCCCTGCACAACCAAGTAGGGGACAAAATCAGGTGTGCACTGCGCAACGCCATCTGTGGCAAGGTGCACCTGACTACGGATACGTGGACCAGTAAGCACGGTCAGGGCCGTTATATCTCCATAACAGCACACTGGGTAAATGCAGTGGCTGCTGGGCCTGAGGCGGATAGCAGTTTGGCGCATGTCCTTCCACCACCGAGGATTGCAGGGCGCTTCAGTTTGCCTGCTGTTGCTTCCTCCTCCTACTCTGCTTCCTCATCCTCTACCAGCTCCTCATTCGGTCAGCGTAACACCTTCACCACCAACTTCAGCACAGCCAGGGGTAAACGACAGCAGGCAGTTTTAAAACTTATCTGTTTGGGGGACAAACCACACACCGTGCAGGAGCTGTGGACGGGCCTTGAACAACAGACTGATGAGTGGTTTATGCCAGTCAGCCTCAAGCCCGGCCTGGTGGTGTGCGATAATGGGTGAAATCTCGTAGCAGCTCTGGGACTAGCCAGTTTGACGCACATACCTTGCCTGGCGCATGTGCTGAATTTGGTGGTGCAGAGATTCCTTAAAAATTACCCCGACATGCTGCATAAAGTGCGGGCCGTCTGTGCGCGCTTTCGGCGTTCTCACCCTGCTGCTGCTCACCTGTCAGCACTGCAGCGTAACTTCGGCCTTCCCACTCACCGCCTCATATGCGACGTGCCCACAAGCTGGAACTCCACCTTGCACATGCTGGCCAGACTATGCGAGCAGCAGCAGGCGATAGCGGAGTTTCAGCTGCAGCACGCACGGGTGAGTCGCTCGGCAGAACAGCACCACTTCACCACCAATTACTGGGCCTCCATGCGAGAGCTGTGTTCCTTGTTGCGCTGTTTCGAGTACTCCACCAACATGGCCAGTGCCGATAACGCCGTTCTCAGCGTTACTATCCCACTTCTATGCCTCCTTGAAAAAACACTCCTGGCGATGATGGAAGAGGATGTGGCACAGGAGGAGGAGGAGGAAGAGGGATCATTTCGTAGGGTTTCCGGCCAGTCATTCCCAAGTGGCTCCGAGGGTGGGTTCCTGCACCCACAAACCCAAGGTACACAATTGTCCAGCCAGGGCACAGTTCAGGAGGATGACGAGGTGGAGGATGAGGAGATGGAGGAGGAGGAACCATGTTCACAGCAGGGTGGCACCCAGACCAGCTCATGACTATCACTGGTGCGTGGATGGGAGATACAGAGGACACAGACGATACACCTCCCACAGAGGACAGCTTTTCGTTGCCTCTGGGCAGCCTGGCACACATGAGCGATTACATGCTGCAGTGTCTCTGCAACGACCGCCGAGTTGCCCACATTCTAACTTGTGCCGATTACTGGGTGGCCACGCTGCTGGATCCCCATTACAAGGACAACGTACCGTCCTTAATTCCGTCACTGGAGCGTGATCGTAAGGTGCGCGAGTACAAGCGCACGCTGGTAGATGCCCTGCTGGTGGCATTCCCACCTGACAGCGGGGGCACACTGGAAGCACAAGGCGAAGGCAGAGGAAAAGGAAGAGGTCGCCAATGCAGCTGGGGCACCACCAGCACCTCAGAAGGCAGGGTTAGCATGGCTGAAATGTGGAAAAGCTTTGTCAGCACGCCACAACAACCAGCACCACCAGCTGATATGGAACGTCTTAGCAGGAGGCAGCATTTCACTAACATGGTGGAGCAGTATGTGTGCACACGCCTACACGTACTGAATGACGGGTCTGCCCCCTTCAACTTCTGAGTCTCCAAATTGGACATATGGCCTGAGCTTGCCCATTACGCCTTGGAGGTGCTGGCCTGCCCTGCAGCCAGTGTATTATCTGAACGTGTGTTTAGCACGGCAGGGGGCGTCATCACAGACAAGCGCAGCCGCCTGTCCACAGCCAATGTGGGCAAGCTCACGTTCATTAAAATGAACCAGGCATGGATCCCTCAGGACTTGTCTGTACCTTGTGCAGAATAGACATGTATACCGGCACTAAGCAGCTATTGTTATACTGCAGCGCAATTGCTCATGTTTGTATTTTGGATATTTCACACTCTTTTGGAGTGTACCTTAATTTTACAAAATTAAATTAAAACCAAAAACCTGTGTTGGCTATCTCGTCCTCCTCCACCGACGCTTCCACCTACTCTGCTACGTCCACCGCCTCCTCAAACTCCTACTCCATATGGAACTCCACCTCATAAAGCCTTATTTTTTTTGTACGTGTTTTATTTTATATAATTTCACTACTTTGTCATTTACATTTTCGGGTGAAATTCACCAATTTTTGGGTGTATAGTACAACTGCTATACCTAGTAGACCGGTAAAAAAATTTAAAAAATTGTCAGTTACATTTCATGGTGAAATTAGCAAATTTTATTTCAAGACACAGAGGCTCCTATTGCATAATCTCTCTTTACTGACAACCACAGCAGCAAAGAAAAAAACATACAGAAAATTAACATATCACCATGGCAACAGGCCCACCCCTCCTGAGCCCCTATATAGTGTCCATGGGCCAGGAGAACCTCCTCTTTCTTTGCTGTTGCCACAGATAAGTACAGCTCTTATCTTTATGGTGTCTAGTGATTGTTAAATTATATGTTATAGAGATTGTTTTGCCCCCCTTTTTATTTGTTCCCCGGTTATATATGTATATATCCTTCTCCTTTTTTTCCTCTGCAGTTTAGGCTTAGGTTTGTGATATATATATATTACTCCTTCTCTTTTCCGGGCTCTCGTACCCCCCCTCCCTTCCTCCGCCGGCCATCACTTACTTTCTCCTGCTCTGCTTGTCTTCTCTGGCCCTTCCGTTCCTCTCATCTTCCCCTTCTGTCAGCTCTCTCCTGCTCACCTCCGTCGGACCTTCCTCCGCCATACGCCTTGCATTGCGGCTGAGATCTCGCGAGATTTCGGCCGTCTACGCGATTTCGGACGGCCATGTTCCCGGCTTCTTCCCGGGCTCTCTCCTTCCCCTCCACTATTCTTTTGCGCACTTTTCGCGCTCTTTCGCGCTTGTTCCCGGCCACGCCCCTTCCGCATCCGCTCTGGACCTTTTCCCTTATGGCGGACAGCGGCTCCTCTGGCGTGCTCCGGTCAGGATTACTGGGAAACTCTGCCTAGTTTACCCTCTTCCTCTTCCCCTGGTCAGTACATTCCCCACTTCAGCACTACTATATATATAAGGCAGTAATTCCGGTCACTACTGTCAGATCTGTCTAGGTTGCAGTGTCCCTAGTTCGGCTCCCAGCCTGGCAGTCTATTACAGCGGTCAGTTCACATCTCATCTGCCATGTCTCAGCTGCATATGCCCCCCAGCCCTCTGGCTGACGACTCTGACGCTGAGGCTCTCCTACCTCATTCTCCCTTGGAGGGTTCTGTTGCCCCCTCTGTTCAAATGTCCCGTGCAGACGCCTTGCAGCAATCTGTCTCTGAAGCCATATTTGCTGCTATGGGATCCATGTCCCAGACCCTCTCCCAATCTATCTCTGAGGCCCTTAGGGCTCTCCCTCCCAGGGATCCAACCTCACTCCCATCTACGGTCCCTCATGCCTCCAGAAACAATGCGATTGGTGTGATACTAGCCACCCATGAGAATGCGCTGAATCCACGCAAACGAGCCTTATCCCGCCAGGCAGAAAAGGCGCGGAACTGGAAATGTGCCAGAGCACAGACTATGGCTGAGACCGATTCTGATATCGGCTCTGATGAGGAGGCCAGGTTCGAGGACCTCGAGGCACCGGATGAGTCCCTATCCGGATCGCCTTCAAATTTCCCTACCCCTATTCTGTCAGGTCCATCCGCGGGAATCTCTGGTTCTGTGCCCACACCAACCCCAGCAGTCTCTTTAACCGACCCTTCGGGTGAGCCGCTTTTCGACCCTGACGCCCTACACCACCCCAGGTCTGCGGAGTGGATCCCGATGGACCATGTGGCTCAATATTTAGAGGCACGGGTTCGCTGCCCTCTGAACAAGGAGGCGCGCAACAAATTACGGGCCGAATGCCCGCGACCCCTTGTGGCCAATAAGGTTTGCGACACCCCCATAGTGGACCCCAAAATGGCCCAATTTTTATCAAAATCAGGGTGGAATACCCGTAGGGGACTAGTCAGCACTCAAGGCATTCCAGGACAAGCTCCTGGGCGTTTTCGGTCCATTAGCCAAAATATTTGAGTTGGCTACATTATTTTCATGCTTGGTCCGGAATTACCACGCACAGTTGGATCTTGTCCACAGTTTTCGGGTTCCACATAGAGCTGGTGGGCCTCCAACACCATTTTCCTTCCCCTCATCCTCAGATCCTGTCAGTGGCCTCACAAACCTGCTTGGACAGAGAACTATCAGACCTCTACAGCAAGGAGGCGATCGAACGTTCCCCGGACCCGAGACCAGGCGTCCTCAGCAACATCTTCCTGGTCTGCAAAAAGAGCGGCCAGATGCGACCGGTCATCAACCTACGTCCACTGAACAGGTTTGTCTGATACCGGCACTTCAAGATGGAGGGCATCCATCTACTCAGAGACCTCCTGCTCCGGGGAGACTGGATGGTAAAACTCGACCTCAAGGACGCGTACCTCACCATCTCGGTTGCAGAGTCCTCCAGAAACCTTCTTTGTTTGCCTTGGAAAGACGAAGTTTGGCGCTTCACCTGCCTACCGTTCGGCCTTTCCTCAGCCCCATGGTGCTTTACCAAGCTCATGCGTCTGGCTGTGGCTTGGCTCCACAGCCGAGGGATTCGATTGATAGTATACCTGGACAACATCCTCCTGTTAACCCAGGATCCCGCTAACCTTCTCCGTCTCTTGGATTCGACGGCAGTCCTCCTGTCTCGCCTGGGTTTCCTCATCAATTTCGAGAAATTGGTCCTAATCCTTTCGTAAACTATGGAGTTCCTCGGATTTTCGGTGGACTCCACGGCAGAGACCCTCAGCCTTCCGATTGCGAAGATTCGTGTGATCCGCAAGGAGCTACGCAGGACTCTAACCATGCCCCAGTTCTCTTTGAGACATCTATCCCGGATCATCGGTCTCCTCTCGTCATCCATTCAAGCAGACTTCCCGGGCCCTCTCCACTACCGTTCCCTGCAGCGCCTGAAGACTGCCCATCTACAGGCGGGAGCCTCTTACGCGGATTTGATTTCCTTGGATCCAGAGACCAGAGACGAGCTCCAGTGGTGGGTCCACAACCTCGCGGCTTGGAACGGGAAGGCTATCTGTGGTCCACGACCGGATTTCACTGTGGATTCGGATGTCAGCCTCCTCGGCTGGGGAGCACATTGCGACGGAGTATCCACCAGTGGCCATTGGTCGGATGACGAGACCTCTCTCCATATCAACGCGCTGGAACTTCTTGCAGGCTCTTTTGCCATTCGCAGTTTCACGAAGGGCATTGCCAGAGCCTGCATCAGATTACGTATGGACAATGTCTCTGCGGTCCGTTATGTAAACGCCATGGGAGGGACTCGCTCAGCCATGCTCTCACATTTGGCCAAGGAGTTCTGGTCCTTTAGCCTTCATCAGGATATCACGGTTATAGCGGAATACCTTCTGGCCTGCAGAATCTCGGGTGTTCCAGAGACGGCGGTGAGTTTTCGGAAGCAACTAGAAGACTTCTGGAAAATTCATGGGCCCCCGGCACGAGACGAGCCTATAGAGCGGCCTGGAGATCTTGGGCTAGCTGGGGCTTGGCTCGAGGTGTGGATCCCGTTTCAGCCCCTGTAACGGACATTCTTCATTTCCTGACGTCCTTGTTTGAGGAGGGTAAAGCCTATCGTACCATAAACCTCTTCAGATCTGCAATTTCCTCGCTCCACCAGGGTTTCGAGGGTCGTCCGGCGGGCCAACACCCATTGGTATGTCGCTTGCTGAAGGGTTCTAGGTTATCCCGTTCTCCCAGACCCCGATTTTCCTCTTCGTGGGACGTCTCATTGATTTTGTCTCTTTTCTCATCTTGGCCAACCAATTCAGAGCTTTCCCTACGTCAATTGTTGGCTAAGCTCGTCACCCTATTCTGCCTCATATCTTGCAAGAGAGTATTGGACATCCGGGCTCTGGACTATGACGCCAGATCCTTCTCTCCCGAGGGTGTTGGGACGCTGGGTGCTGGCGCGCTGGGTCAAATGGATCATGACCTTGGCGGGAGTGGATACTTCCATTTTTACCGCCCACTCCACGCCAGGCGCTTCCTCCACTTCTATGCTTGTTGCCGGTGCTTGATTGGAGGATATCATGAAGATTGCTGATTGGTCCAGGGTTTCTACTTTTAGAGAGTTTTACTTTCGTCCTCAACAACACGCTTTTTCCTCTATTATTGCACAGCTCTGAACCTGCAATAGGAGCCTCCGTGTCTTGAAATAAAATTGTATGATTTTCCTAGTCTATGACGTAAAGTCATGATTTTATGAAAGACACAGAGGCGAGTATTGCCCACCGCTCTTGTGTTCCCCCCGTTGGGAATAGTTGGATTGTCATTGTCTGTTACTCTGCATATGTTAGTAATTTCCAGATTATTGTGATTGTATTTTTCTTTCAGCATACTCACCTACCTCAGCGGGTAGGTGCACTTTATATTTTCGCAGGATGTATATCTAGTCTGCTGTACCTGAAGGGCACCCAGGCGGTTCTCTTGTTCACTTCTAGTGTTCGGTTCCTGTGTTCGGTTCCAGTTCATACAGTTCAAGTGGTTTTCTCATTGAAGCAGTTTTTGGTGTGGCATCCGTCAAGAAAGAGGAGGTTCTCCTGGCCCATGGACACTATATAGGGGCTCAGAAGGGGTGGGCCTGTTGCCATGGTGATATGTTCATTTTCAGTATGTTTTTTTCTTTGCTGCTGTGGTTGTCAGTAAAGAGAGATTATGCAATACTCGCCTCCGTGTCTTTCATAAAATCATGACTTTACGTCATAGACTAGGAAAATCATACAATTTTTGGGTGTATAGTACCACTGCTATACCTAGTAGACAGGTTAAAACAAAATAAAAAAATTTCATTTACATTTTATGGTGAAATTAACAAATTTTTGGGTGTATAGTACCACTGCTATACCTAGTAGACAGGTTAAACAAAAAAAAATTGTTATTTACTTTTTCGGGTGAAATTAACCAATTTTTGGGTGTTCAGTACCGCTGCTATACCTAGTAGGTCGGTTAAAAATAAATAAATTGTCATTTACATTTTAGGGTGAAATTCACCAATTTTGGTGTGTATAGTACCACTGCTATACCTAGTGGACCGGTAAAAAAAAATAAAAAATTGTCAGTTACATTTTAGGGGGAAATTCACCAATTTTGGTGTGTATAGTGTTAAAGATGTGTGAATTTTATTCTATATTTTGTATCTCTAGGACTGTAATGAGTTAACTTTGTCTTCTCCAAGTGCCCACCCATACCCTCTTTGTTTCAAGACTGTAGAAGAGAGGGGGGGGCAAAAAGCTGTGCTGTGGGAAGTGTCTGATTTCTCATTCTTGTACAGGCGTCCCAACAAGGGAGCTATATAGAGAGTGAAGGAGTGCATAAGCCAATTATATGGCTCGATGATATGTATATATTATTTACTGCCTATAGAGAAGCACCTCTTTGAAGTGTCACATATGACGTATGCAGTATTATTGTTAGAATAGAAGCCATTACAAAATGGCGATGGTAACCAGATGTTTACATTAGTTCACATTCCAAAGTAGGGCCCAGTGCGCAGATGCTGGTGTATTATCTCCTCTCTCTTATCTCTTCTTCCTTTTTGACCAATGAAACAATGTTTAAGCCTCAGTGAGGACTGCCCTCTTCTGAAGATGTATATACGCTTACCCCATGTAATAAAAGTTAGAGATTGCATTGACCATCTATGTGTCAGCGTCTAGTCTCTGAGCCACGCGTGGATATTAACCCCTGGGGGAGGGGGGGTTCATTGATTTGGAACACCAGAGTGTATCTTAAATGCCCTAATTTAGGGCGTCTTTATCAAAATGGCGACCACGAAGGGACTCTGAGCGAAAGTAGCATCTAACAGCTGACAAGACGGGCCCCTGAGCTTGACGAACGGCAGAGGGGAGAGGACTGCAACCTCAAAGAAAGGTGAGAAAACTTTTTATCTCATCTGCCTTTCTGCTATTTACTTCGTCATGCTCAGATAGCTCAGTCTGCTGTGAGGTGGTACTGATGTAAGTATAGTAGTCGGCTGTAATGCTGAAAGCTTGGAGCCTATAGAACCAATAGTCTGAAATTATAGATCACTCTGGTGTGTATATGTTTTGTTTGTGTCTGTAATTTATGTGAGGAGTGAGTTGAGCACAAACGCTAAAACCATAGACAAAGGGAGGGGACAGTAACCTCCTGGTTTGGAAGGGGGCGCTGTAGCGCCGAGGTGTGGGACAAAGTAAACTCCGGCTGACCTGGAAGGGAGACGCGTGGAGCCGTATGACCTTTAGATCCTTGAGATAAGGGAAAACTGCAGAGATATTCTCCACCTGACCTGACCTCAGGAAGACGCGTGGAGCCGTATGACCTTTAGATCATTGAGATAAGGGAAAACTGCGGAGATATTCTCCACCTGACCTGACCCCAGGAAGACGCGGCGGAGCCCGTCTGACCCCTGGAGCAGGGGAAGACGTGCGGGGAGTCCCAGCTGACTAGTCAGACGTGATAGTCAGATTTGAGCCAACCAGAGGGGAGGGTGAATCCTTTGTCTGCGGAGGAAAGGGTTAAAGGTGCTGATCACTCCTCTGTTTTGTGTGTGTGTGTCAGTCTGAAATACTGTTGTTTTGAGATGGGTCAGTCCCAGTATTATGAAGAAGGAGAAAATACAGCCCCTAGCTAGTAGCGAGGGAAGAGGGAGATTATAGGATGTGATATGGAGAATTGAAAGTTAAAATGTGACAAAGAATGTTAGAGAAAGTGTGGCCCCGGACAGCAGGTGGCCCGGCTGGCAACAGGGATGAACATCTGTAAGAAACTGTGAAGTTAGAGCTTACAGACTGTGGGCATCAGAACTCCTGTGATGTTAAAGGGGGAGTTTAAACGAGTGAGAAAACAGAGCAGTGTCAGGATGATAATTGATGGCATTAGCAAGAAAGAAAGTGCACCAGTGTCTGCAATCAGAAAGGCGCTTGTGTTAAATGTTCAGAAATGAACTGGTTAAATAGGGAAGATCCTAAAAAAATGGTCAGTAAATGGAAGTGTGAACTACATCGATTCACTCCCCCCCCCCCGCCTTCACACAGAAACAGGGGGGGAGGGAATCATGGGGGCAGGGAATCATGCAGAGTAAGTGATGTTATATGTGTAATATTATTATAGAAGACAAAGAATTGTTCAATAATTTTTTTTTTCTTCTTTCTTCTTTCCCAAGCAGTGTACTGTGGGAATCCAGCTTTTAACAAAATGACTGTATGATTATAACATGTATATTGTCTTACAGCGACAGACCATCAGCAATTCTGGCTGTGGTGTGGCTATCTGTTTCCAGGAAAGCTGTGTTTGTCTGTGCTGCAAGTTTTTGGGATGAAAACAGTGTGGCTAGGTTGGAAGACATAAATGATTCAGTGGAATGTGAATGGGTGTGGCTTTGTGACTGATGGATGTTTTTAGCAGAGCTGTGAATGCAATTCATATTTTATGTGTAAGGGCGAGGTTATGAGCTGTTAATGAAAATGAGTACATGAAAATGTATATGAATGCGTATGGAGTACAGTATTTGTTTTTTTTAAATAATATGCACATTGAGGATTTTATTTTATTTTTCTTGAAAGTTTTTGCTTTTTATTGGTGCCAACAGCATTGATCAAGCTGTACATTTTTTTTATCGAAGTCAATGAAAAGTTTCTTATGGGCCCTTTGTGTGTTCATGTCTGTATTGTCAGATCTGTTTGTTTCAATATTTGAAGTTACGTGTTACATGTTAAGTTTTGTGCTTCACATCAGAGCTCTGTTCTCATGGATAGCTGGCACGTTACTGATGGACAAAAGGAGGACCACAGCGTCCGACTGAAAGGGGTGGACTTAGATGACTCAGAGCGGAGGGAGGAGGATAGGGGTGGACGTTACAGACAACGACAGCCCTTGTGCCCATCCCCTAGTTATAAGACACTCCCATGGAAGATGAGAAGTCCTGTTTTGTTTTCCAGTCTATTAATTCCGCGATAGGAAAAGTTGGATACTTCTGTAAGCCAAAATGCAGAGTAACATCAAGGCATTGGGTGATTCAGGGGTGCCAACCATAAGTAGTGTTCCTTTGGCATTGCTTCAGCCCTGATGTCAAACGCCTCATTGAAGTGAGGAAAAAGTAAGTCTGCCACCCTATGATGGGCCTGCAGAGTCTGTGGGACCCAGATCCCAGAAGAGAGAGTGTTGTGCTGTGTGTGGTACTCCTCGTCCACACCACACGAGAGTATTGTATTCTATGTTGACCATGACCGGATCACTGTCCGTCCCCACAGACACCCATGTTTTTTTTGTCATAAGGAGGACACAAAGACAGGGAGGGGGGGGGGAGTTAGATCAAGATTAGGAAACAGGAAATCCAGTATCGGCTCTACTTTTAAACATTTTTAGCAGATTCAGTCTGGCCCAATGATATCCCTCACTCTGGGTGATAAAGAAGTAGTCCCGTTTTTGATTGATACTGGAGCAGCCAAGACAGTTGTGCACAGCAAACATGGCCTCCCCTGATTTACTCCCCAAGGACCCCAGTCTTTGGGTAGAAGTGGATGGGAAAGTAGTACGCTCCCTTTTCAACAGAAACCATCCATATTAGATTTGCCCCTAACCAAGATGCGCTTGCCCATTTGCTGGTCAGTGGTAACGCCCCTTGTTGCCTCCTGGGTGCAGATTTGCTTGCAAAAGTACATGCTGGTATCTCATATCAGGAGGACGGCACTGTGAAGCTTACAGGTGCCCTCAACGACCGGGAACTTTGTTTGTTGGCCATTAGTGCCAAAATTCCCTGGTCCATGTTTGTATCAGTACTCCCAGAAGCTGAGAAAAGCAAAACCACTCACCATTGGATGGTACATGACATACATGCAGTTAATGAAGCCACAGTTTCTAACACCCACATCGTGCCCAATACACACACCTTGTTGGCTCAGGTTCCCATTACCCCTGCTCACTCCACTGTGATTGATTTGTCCTTTAGTCCCTACAGCTTCACAGATGAGGTGGTAGATGCTTTTTATGCCTAGAGCTGGCAATTTTGTGTCCCCCCACACTGGGCCTATCAGATTATTACATTTAGATTGTGTTGTTATGAAGTGAGTGGCCATGACTCAGCTGTCCTCACCCAACTGCATGGCCAGCAATAACGCCCCGTAGCATATTATTCAGTTAGACTTGATCCCGTGGCCAGAGGTGCCCCTTTCTGCATCAGAGCTGTAGAAGTTGTACTAGCTATGCTTGATGAAAGCTCTGAGATAGTTCTGAACCACAAAGTGATGGTGATATTACATCTATCCTGATGAATGTACAATCCAAATGATTGTTTTGTTGCCCGTTATTTGAGAATGCAGTGTTCCATTTTGTTGCCTGACAATGTTGCTCTCCAAAGGTGTAATACTTTGGACCTAGCCACCCTGTTGCCTCTGGACCAAGGGGGGAGGGAAGAGTTAGGGCACCGCACTTTAAACTTTTCTTCCAGATTCAAAGGAAGAGGCTCCTGACTGTTTGCTGATGATGTCACAAGAGGTAGTGGGATTTGGTAAATCAGCCATTAGGTAATCTTGATCATGTGCTCTTTGTGGATGGATCGAGGTATGGCCAGGATGGCAGGTACTACACAGGTTGGGCAGTGGTGATTAAACGTGAACTACCACACATATCTGCTCAAGAAGTGGAGCTAAAAGACTCTGAAGATGGCTTGCAGATACGCAGATGGAAAAAGCTGCCAACATTTACACTGATTCCAGGTGTGCTTTTGGGATAGCCCATGACTATGGGCCCATATGGAAAGCCAGAGACTCCTTGATCGCTTCAGGTAAACCCATCGAAAATGGGGAAGCAGTGAGGTCTCTGATGGAAGCCCTCTTGTCACTAACATGAGAGGTGATGATAGCAACGAAAGGCCACTGTAAACAGATGCAGAGGAGGCAAAGGGGAAAGCCACGGCAGATCAGGCGGCAAAAATGGCTGCCAAATTACCTAAGCAGACCCCTGTCTTAAGTGGCCACAGTTCAGGTCCCTGAAATAACTCCTCCTGTCTCCCGAAAGTTCTTAAGACCTTACAGAACCAGATGGGGAAGGAGGAAAGGGACTGGTGGATGGAAAAGGGGGGACTACAAAAAAGAAGGGAAAACTTTACCTTCCCAAGTCCCTCTACTCCACGATGGCACAGGCAACCCATGGAGTGACGCACCAGACAAAAACTGCTATGTGTGATTTAGTACGTAGCATATGGTACGCCCCAGGGTTCAGCACTGTAACAGTCAGACATACTCAAGGATAAATGGTTTGTGTCCAGAACAACGTGGGCAAGGTGGTTAAGGTACCCAAGAAACACGTCTTGCTTTTTGTATCTGTTTCAAAGTTTGCAGACTACCTTAAACTACCCAAGGTGGGCATGTATGAGTATGTATTGATATGTGATGACTTGTTTTCAGGATGGCCAAAACCGCACCCAAAGAAGTAAAGAAGATTATGGCCGAAGTTGTGTGCAGGTATGGGGTACTTTAGATCATTGAAAGTGACACAGGTTTTCACTTCACAGGTGAAGTGATGCAGGAGATGATGAAGGTTTTGGGTGTAGGACAGGCCTTACATTCTTCGTACCATCCACAAAGCAGCAGTAGAGTAGAGAAAAGGAACTGAACGGGACACTAAGTTAAAGATTCAAAAAGCCTTAGAGTGCCTGCTGGTAGCCCTCTTTTAGTAAGGTATACGCCTAACCGTGAGACAGGCCTTTGTCCCTATAAGGTCCTTTTTGGGTCAGCCCCTAGGATAGGATTTTATTTCCCACAGCAGCTTCAGATGCAACATGGTTGTCTGGCAGATTATGTGATCAGTTTTGTACAAGCATTTGACTAAAGTACATTTTCGAGTTTTTGCTTCACTTCCAGGTTTTGATAAAGTACCAGGAACCCACCCACTTGTGTCTGGAGATTGGGTGGTAGAAAAAGACACGTTAGAAAAGTCCTAAAACCCTGGTTTGATGGTCCATTCCGAGTGTTGTTGACCACAAGCACAGTGAAGCTCAAAGAAAAGCATAATTGGATTGATTTCAAGGAAGTGTTGAGACTGATTTTCCCTTGTGTGACTGTTGATCATGACTCAAAAGAATATGGAAAAATTGTATGAAAACATCGATCCAAAAAATCAGAAGCACTGATGACCTCCAGTCCCCCCCCATATAATGTCAACGCCAGTTAGAGAAAGATCATCTGACTTCCCTGTGCTCAAATCCAGTGTCACGGGAGGTTGTTCACTAGGAATGGCTTGTCGTGGAAGCTGGTGAAGAGGAGGCGGAGCATTGGGACAGATGGTTAGATTTAGGGAGAGAATAAAATTCAAGGGGGGACTGTTAAAGATGTGTGATTTTTATTCTATATTTTGTATCTCTAGGACTGTAATGAGTTAACTTTTTCTTCTCCAAGTGCCCACCCACACCCTCTTTGTTTCAAGACTGTAGAAGAGTGGGGGGGGGCAAAAAGCTGTGCTGTTGGAAGTGTCTGATTTCTCATCCTTGTACAGGCGTCCCAACAAGGGAGCTATATAGAGAGTGAAGGAGTGCATAAGCCAATTATATGGCTCGATGATATGTATATATTATTCACTGCCTATAGAGAAGCACCTCTTTGAAGTGTCACATATGACGTATGCAGTATTATTGTTAGAATAGAAGCCATTACAAAATGGCGATGGTAACCAGATGTTTACATTAGTTCACATTCCAAAGTAGGGCCCAGTGCGCAGATGCTGGTGTATTATCTCCTCTCTCTTATCTCTTCTTCCTTTTTGACCAATGAAACAATGTTTAAGCCTCAGTGAGGACTGCCCTCTTCTGAGGATGTATATACGCTTACCCCATGTAATAAAAGTTAGAGATTGCATTGACCATCTATGTGTCAGCGTCTAGTCTCTCAGCCACTCGTGGATATTAACCCCTGGGGGGGGTACATTGATTTGGAACACCAGAGTGTATCTTAAATGCCCTAATTTAGGGCGTCTTTATCAATAGTACCACTGCTATACCTAGTAGACAGGTTAAAAAAATATATAAAATTGTCATTAACATTTTAGGGTGAAATTTACAAATTTTTGGGTGTATAGTACCACTGCTATACCTAGTAGACAGGTTAAAAAAAAAAAAAATTGGCATTTACTTTTTCGGGTGAAATTAACCAATATTTGGGTGTATAGTACCACTGCTATACCTAGTAGGTCGGTTAAAAAATAAATAAATTGTCATTTACATTTTAGGGTGAAATTCACCAATTTTGGTGTGTATAGTACCACTGCTATACCTAGTAGACCAGTAAAAAAAAAAAAAAACATTGTCAGCTACATTTTATGGTGAAATTAACAAATTTTTGGGTGTATAGTACCACTGCTATACCTAGTAGACAGGTTAAAAAATAAATAAATTGTCGATTACATTTTAGGGTGAAATTCACCAATTTTGGTGTGTATAGTACCACTGCTATACCTAGTAGACAGGTTAAAAAAAAATATAAAATTGTCATTAACATTTTAGAGTGAAATTCACCAATTTTGGTGTGTATAGTACCACTGCTATACCTAGTGGACTGGTAAAAAAAAATAAAAAATTGTCAGTTAAATTTTATGGTGAAATTAACACATTTTTTGGTGTATAGTACCACTGCTATACCTAGTAGACAGGTTAAACAAACAAAAAAATTTGTCATTTACTTTTTTGGGTGAAATTAACCAATTTTTGGGTGTATAGTACCACTGCTATACCTATTATGGGCCGGTTCAAAAATAAATAAATTGTCATTTACATTTTATGGTGAAATTAACAAATTTTTGAGTGTAATATACCCCTCCTCTACCTAGTTGACAGCTTAATAAATTTCAATAATTTTTCTGTTACATTCTTGGGTTGACATTATACAATTTTAGACGTTACTAAACACCTGCTATGCATAGGTGACAGGGAATAAAATTTTATAAATTATTCAGTAATTAATGCGCACCACATCCTTTCATTCAATGCTTAAACTTTGAAAAGTTGTTACACTTTTATGCTTTAATAATTTCTCCCATACTTCATCTCTAATTTTAAATTAGAAAAAATGAATCCTCCCTTGGATGTGGTCTCTCTTTCTCACGCTCCCTCTCTGGCCTGGAACCCTGATTCCCCGCCACCCGTGATCACCATGGTAGGCGCATAAAAGAACATCGAAAGTTGATAGAGCAGATATCAAATTGGATCGTGAACATCACGGGGACGTGCGACATGGTGGGGCAATAAGTGTGCACACGCCTACACAAACTGACTGATAGGGGTCAGCCCCTGCAACTTCTGGGTCTCCAAATTGGGCACATAGCCTGAGCTTGCCCTTTACCCCTTGGAGGTGCTGGCCTGCCCTGCAGCCAGTGTATTGTCTGAACGTGTGTTTAGCATGACTGGAGGGGGTTATCACAGGTTATATTTTCCAATGTTTTGGGGTGTACCCTAATTTTAAAAATAAAATTTAAAACCAAAAGTCAGTGTAGGCTACCTCCTCCTCCACCGCAGCTTCCACCTACACCGCCACATCCACCGCCTTCTCAACCTCCTACTCCATATGGACCTTTTCCTCCTAGATCAAGATTATTATTTTTTATTTTTACGTATTTAATGTTATTTAAAGTTGTTTCCCTATCCACATTTGTTTGCAGAGCACTTGCCATGGTCTTAACCACATTTTGACGCCATTTGCAGCCCTCTAGCCCTTTCCATGACATTTTTACAGCCATTTTAGTGCTCAAAAGTTCGGGTCCCCATTGACTTCAATGGGGTTCGGGGTCAAGTTCGGGTCCCGAACCCGAACTTTTTTCCAAAGTTCGGCAGAACCCGTCGAACCCGAACATCCAGGTGTCCGCTCAACTCTAGTAATTACCCAAAGCAAAGGTACAGTAGGTCATAGACCATACACAGATATTTGTATACACAACTTAAATACTCCTGGGAATAAATGGCTCCTGAGAAGAATTGAGAAAATAGAGTGTTAATGATCTTCCTTTATTTGTAAATGATCATCAAACAACACTTCAAGTGTGACAAAAACAAAAAATAGACCCATGAAGGATCACAAGCATCTTTGCCAGGAATGCCCAATTAGCACACAGGGTGATGGCATTGCCAAAAAGGTCCCACTCCCAATAAGTTTCCCCAATATTATTGGTTTCTCAGGTGACAGTTACAGGACCCATAACTAATTGTCCATATTTAGATACCAAGCCACAACATATGAATGTCCATATAAATGGAGAATAGCTTGTGCTGACTGAAATATGCTTGACAATCCAAGTAGATAGGCAATGAATCAAATAACGATCCAAATGCTGGGGACACTTTTTTTTTTAGCAATTTTTTAACTGTAAAATATTGGATAGGGACAGTGCAGAGAGATCATTGGGAGAGTTTTCAGACACTGCAGGGAGAGCATAGGGAGACTGCAGGGATAGTGAAGGCTCAGTGTAATCGCCCTGTGCATCTTGCTGATCTGCTGTGCTATTCATTCTTAATCTGGTCTGTTATACATAGATTTATTGTGCATCAGATTCATTGTCAACATCCAGTCTAATATACATGCTTTTACCTATTTCATCTGCTGCGCCATTTATACTTAATATGTTTTGTTATACAAAGACTTACTGTGCATCAGACATAGTCTCAATAGGCGGTCTAATATATAGGTGCGTTAACCTAGTTCATCTGCTGCGCCTATTGATTCAGTTACTGTACACTATGGCCAACAGGACAGTTGCCTGGGCCCTAAAATGGAATGGACAGTAGCAAAAATGTTGCTGTAGCTGGCACATGTAGCAGCAGAAGGTTTGGTGGTAGCAGAAGCCGCAACAGGCTATAACTGCCACTGTTCATCCAACGGTCATGTTTTGACCAACAATCCAGCTGTACTGGAATGGTTGAATCGCTCTTCAACATCATCTCAGGTGACAACAGATACACAAAGCCAGGAATCGGTGGGTTCCTCTGACAACACACATAGTTTACATGGCCCAGGAAAAACCTCTGTGCCCTTTCCTGCAACTGCCTCTTTCTTTTACTCCTCCTTCTGCTCGGGAAGTAATGCACGTTGCCGGCTCTGCTCCGCTCTTCTGCAAGGACAAGCTTAGTGAGGACAGTCAGCAGCTACAGACCAGCACACACTTGGAGGAGAGGTCCCCTGCGCCCTCACTTAGGCGTGTAACTAAAGATGATGACTGTCGAGTGGGAGCACGTGTTGTTAGCGGTCAGGGACTTGGCCATGAGACTGGTGAGGGTGACATAAGTGAGGACCAGACAGTGGTGCATGATTATGTAGCCGATTGCACGTGGGAGCTGGGTGAAGAGGGGGCATCATCATCAGTGGATGAGTGTGGCAGCAGGCCCGTTAGACAGCAGCTAGTGATGGACGAACATCGGCCGGGACAGTTCGCGAACGTAAGTTCGCGGCGGGCCCCATTCACTTTAATGGCAGGTGAACCTGAAAAACCTTCAGCTCATATTTGCAGCCATCAAACACTTACTAGAAGTACACAAATAGTCCCACAACATGGACAGTGATATCCAGCAGGGGGGTCATTGGCAAAAATTCCCAGAAAAAATATGTATTTTAATCAGGGGCCATTTTTATGCATCTTAAAGGGAAACTCTCAAAAATGTGCCCTGCTAGAGCCTAGAAATTTTTTATTTCCTATCAGTTTTAAGTATACAAATGTGCAGCACTCCACGTTTTTGTATCCTGCAGAGTCCATTAAAAAAATGTATACGTTAACGTCAGTGGCAGATTACAATAGGGACGTTCGGGTCGGCAGCCCCAGGCCCAGCACCGCTGGGGGGCCCAAAGCCGACCCGAACGCCCACATACTGCGGCGGGGCACGGTAGCGCATAGCTCCCTATCCTGTCGCCGATCACCGCCATAGGCTTCAGGCCTAGTAGGCCTGAGGCCTATGCGGTAGTGAAATCCCGGCGCAGGCGGTTGTGATGACGTCATTGTGCGCCTGTGCCGGGATGTACCACTGTGACGTGTGCACGCCTGCCTCATCCGGCCTTCCTCTGCGAGCAAGCGCCTGGCCCTGAACATAGGTGAGTATTTCGCTTTTAATTTTTTTTTTATTTCATGTGCCTACTTTGGGGGACATGTGGGGGACGACGACACAGGAGGACATATTAGTTCAGAGACATCAAGTACATCGGGGGGGGGATGTGAGAGCTGTGTGGAGCCAACTTATTATAGGAGGGACTACTATGTGGGGACAAATTAAAATATAGGGCAGTGTGGGGGCAAATTACTATGTGGGGACAGTGTGGGGAAATTGCTATGTGGAGACAGTGTAGGGAAATTGCTATGTGGGGACAGTGTGGGGAAATTGCTATGTGGGGACAGTGTGGGGGAATTGCTATGTGGGGGGAAATTACTATACTGGGCAGTGTGGGGGAAATTACTATATTGGGCAGTGTGGGGGAAATTACTATGTAGGGGAAATTACTGTGTGGGGGAAAACTACTATATGGGGGCAGTTGGGGGGAAATTACTGTGTGGGGGCAAATTACTATGTGGGGCAGTGTGGTGGAAATTACTATATGGGGGTGTTGCTATTGGGGAGGCACTGTAGGGGCAATTCTATTATTTTTGGGGACACTATACAGGGATTATTGCCTGGAGCACAATAGAGGGTGTTGTTATTACTGGGGGAACTCTAGGGGACATTATAGCTGCTGTGGACACATTTGGGGTAATTTATCAAACTGGTGTAAAGTAGAACTGGCTTAGTTGCCCATATCAGCCAATCAGGTTCCACCATTCATTTTTGACAGGTCTTTTGGAAATCCAGTTCTACTTTACACTAGTTTGATAAATGACTCCAATTATGTCAATTAGGGTCACTATTTTTTCAGCAGTATAGTACCTGGGACATTGGGGAGCACAACGGGCACAGTATTGGGGGTGGCAGTAGGATGACACTGTGGGGACACCAGGATGGGGAGGTTGATGGAAAAATTGAGAAATCTAACGTGTCTGTGTTACAAACTGTAGAGACGAGATGTGGCTGAAAGAATTTGCCATGGTGGTCTGGGTTAAATGGAGGAGAAGAGAAAAGAGAAGGTCTACATGACAGGAGATGTCACTGGATGTAAGAGGTATGTGGTGCTGTATTCTCCTCCATATCTTTTTTTATTATAATTATATGTGTTTTAAATTTGGTGACCAAATTTTTCAGTTTAGGACCCAATTTGGGGTAGTCTGAAGATGTCATATGGCCTAGGAAGAGACTGTGGCGCTCATGAAGCACCGCAGCCTCTTTATACTAAAAAAAAACTAAACTAAAATGGAGGGAGGGGCCCAAGTTGGGTAGACAGCCCCGGGCCTATCATGCACTTAATCCGCCCCTGGTTAACGTAACATTTTTTTCTACCATGGAACTGTATGGTGAACGGACGCCACTATACGGCATCAGTCTGAGGCATCTGTTAACGCATACATTTTTGGTATGCATTAAATGGATGGCAAAAATAGGATGTGAACCAAGCCTAGTGTCAGAATAAGCACCAGTACACAGCGGAGCAGGGAGGCGGATAGGGGAGGCTGCCATGTACTTACATAGCGCTACCTGGTTCTGGTGGTCAGGGATGAGGACTGTGTTTCCCAAGAATCATTTTCTACTGGGAAATACAGGGCACAGTATAATACACTAGAATCTATATAATATAAAGATATTAGCCATACCCCAGAATGATAATACAATTAGGTGATCATTTATTATATAGAAATACGTCTATGTTAGGCGTATTTCTGACACAGATTGTGGCGCAAAGGTCCTTAGCACCACAATCTGCATATTTTTACCGCTCATGCCAGGTCTAAAAAAGGATGGCATGGGCAGGGAAAGGGATACAGTTATGGCCATCCAGATATTGGATACCACCGCGATACATTGACCGGATAACACCTCTGCACAGTGACCAGATAACACCGCCATACCGTGACCGGATAAAAGAGTATAAGAGGGCACAGTAAAGGGAATGACTAGGGGCACTGCACAGGGTATGGTAAGAGGGCACAATGCAGGGTATAAGGAGGCACAGTACAGGGTGAGGGGCCCAGTACAGGGTGAGGGGCACAGTCACATGACCTTGTGACATTAGAAGGTCCTTATGGTGAATGCGGTTCATACGCCACCATAATGAGAGGCAGAGGAGTGAGACGAGGGTGTGATTATGTGGCTAGAGATACAAAAAATTTACTGTCAGCCACTACAGGCCCCAAAAATTAGCCAATAGGCGGTCACCTGACAGCAAAGAACTTTAGATTCTGTGGCTAGAGGTACATTAGGCGGTCACAGGATAAAAACATAGGTGTGCACAGCCTATTGCATTAGGGTGTGCACCCTAAAGTACAAACACACACGTCGCACGCGCGTGTGTGTATGTATGTATGTACACTGCTCAAAAAAATAAAGGGAACACAAAAATAACACATCCTAGATCTGAATTAATTAAATATTCTTCTGAAATAATTTGTTCTTTACATAGTTGAATGTGCTGACAACAAAATCACACAAAAATAAAAAAATGGAAATCAAATTTTTCAACCCATAGAGGTCTGGATTTGGAGTCACCCTCAAAATTAAAGTGGAAAAACACACTACAGGCTGATCCAACTTTGATGTAATGTCCTTAAAACAAGTCAAAATGAGGCTCAGTAGTGTGTCTGGCCTCCACGTGCCTGTATGACCTCCCTACAACGCCTGTGCATGCTCCTGATGAGGTGGCGGATGGTCTCCTGAGGGATCTCCTCCCAGACCTGGACTAAAGCATCTGCCAACTCCTGGAAAGTCTGTGGTGCAACGTGACGTTGGTGGATAGAGCGAGACATGATGTCCCAGATGTGCTCAATTGGATTCAGGTCTGGGGAACGGGCGGGCCAGTCCATAGCATCAATGCCTTCGTCTTGCAGGAACTGCTGACACACTCCAGACACATGAGGTCTAGCATTGTCTTGCATTAGGAGGAACCCAGGGCCAACAGCACCAGCATATGGTCTCACAAGGGGTCTGAGGATCTCATCTCGGTACCTAATGGCAGTCAGGCTACCTCTGGCGAGCACATGGAGGGCTGTGCGGCCCTCCAAAGAAATGCCACCCCACACCATTACTGACCCAATGCCAAACCGGTCATGCTGGAGGATGTTGCAGGCAGCAGAACGTTCTCCACGGCGTCTCAAGACTCTGTCACATCTGTCACATGTGCTCAGTGTGAACCTGCTTTCATCTGTGAAGAGCACTGTGCGCCAGTGGCGAATTTGCCAATCTTTGTGTTCTCTGGCAAATGCCAAACGTCCTGCACGGTGTTGGGCTGTAAGCACAACCCCCATCTGTGGACGTCGGGCCCTCATGTCACCCTCATGGAGTCTGTTTCTGACCGTTTGAGCAGACACATGCACATTTGTGGCCTGCTGGAGGTCATTTTGCAGGGCTCTGGCAGTGCTCCTCCTGTTCCTCCTTGCACAAAGGCGGAGGTAGCGGTCCTGCTGCTGGGTTGTTGCCCCCCTACAGCCTCCTCCACGTCTCCCGATGTACTGGCCTGTCTCCTGGTAGCGCCTCCATGCTCTGGACACTACGCTGACATACACAGCAAACCACTAGAGTGAAAGCACCGCCAGCATTCAAAAGTGACCAAAACATCAGCCAGGAAGCATAGGAACTGAGAAGTGGTCTGTAATCACCACCTGCAGAACCACTCCTTTATTGGGGGTGTCTTGCTAATTGCCTATAATTTCCACCTGTTGTCTATCCCATTTGCACAACAGCATGTGAAATTGATTGTCACTCAGTGTTGCTTCCTAAGTGGACAGTTTGATTTCACAGAAGTGTGATTGACTTGGAGTTACATTGTGTTGTTTAAAGGGAATCTGTCACCTGCTTTAACCATTTTTAAGCTGGCACCATCGCTATGTGGACTAAAGTACCTTGTTTCCAGCAGTCTTCTTTTTACTTGATTTCGTTTTGTAGTTTTGATATAAAAGCTCTTTTTCTGATATGCTAATTAGGGTCCAAGGAGCCCAGAGGGGCGTTTTCTTCCCTCTCCGGAGCCCAGTGACGCACCCCTGCAGTGCCCAGCCCGCCTTAATTTGAATTCCAAGAATGCCTCCTGATCATCAGATAACCTCCCACAGCCCGGCAAATGGTTCCGCCCCCTCCCCACGTCATATTCTACCTTATAGAAATGCCCCGTCCTTCTTCCTGTCTGCGGCCAGAAAACTCGCACATGCGCAGTACCGCCTGCGGCCTGCGCCTGTGCGATCATCAACCTCCTGAGGGCAACAGCCTCAAAAGTCTCACTGGGCATGCGCCGAGCCCAGTGATGTGACCTGAGCGCTGCTGCCCTCAGGACGTTGATGATCGCCAGGGCCGTCTTTAATATTGATTGGACCCTGGGCAAGGATTTCCTTGGGCCCCCTGGATCCCGCCTTCCCGCACCCTAGCATGCAATCACGCCCTCCACATGCAGTCTCATGATTGGTCCACACCCCTGCCTTGCAGCCTCACAGGAGTACAGGACCAGTATCTGCACACATATGTATGGCATAATTGGGATGCACATCACACATGACATGACACGGGTGACACATTATTATTGCCACATGTGTCACATGCCACTACCGACTGTACAGCCGTTCAGAGTTCAGACAGTTCAGAGTTCCACTTCCTTCAGAAAAGCGAGCCTGCCGTGCACTCCAGCGACTTACAGATAGAGGCAGTGGCGTTGCTATGGCTGGTGTCACCCTTTGCTCAGAGGGGGCCCTCATGGTGTGGACTTGTCATTTTTTTCTAAGGAATATAGTTTAACCGTTTATGTTCAAAAGAGAAAAAAAGAGGTCACTAAGTCAGCTCCAATCAGATATCTGCATAGACCCAGAGTCTTGGTCTATGTGCAGATATCTGATTGGAGCTGACTTCTTATCTTCTCTTTTGCACATAAATGGTTAAACTATTCCTTAGTGAAAATGACCAGTCCAGTCCACACCATGAGGGCCCCCCCTGAGCAAAGATTAATAAATGTGGCAAGTGGTGGCCCCAGGCCAGGCCACAGTTCAGCAGACAGAGAGAACCCAAACCCTTTGTCTCCCGTCTCTATAATAATCCCCCACTAATGGGGTTATTTAAAGCGAACCTTTCACCTCATTTTCACTTTATAAACTAGCAACAGTACCTTATAGATTATCTTGAGTGTGTTGTTATCCATGTTAGTGCCGCTTTCCTGCGCTTTTTATTCATAAAAAAATCGTCTTATAAAGTTCTCATTTCTGCTCCAACAGTCACGCAACAAGTCAAGGGGGTATCCCTTCCCTCACCTCTGGCTGTACCTCCCCTGCCCTAATGCCGCCTCTATGCTCTGTAATTGACAGCCGGCTCAGTCGCCGGGACGGCGCTTCTGAATCCTGCGCATGCGCCGTCCTCCTCATTCGCCGCGCGATCCCGTCTTTCTGGCGGACACAAACGCGACCATGTAACAGAATCGCGCATGCGCCGTACGCGATGCCTGCCTGTCTGCTCTCCCTCCCGTGCGCGCGCTCCACTATCTTCAGGCTCCAAGTCCCCCACGTGATCACTGTAGACTTGCCGCAGATTGCAAGCCAGTGATCATCGTGAGCGGAGCATTGTTCTAATAATCCGAAGGTATTTTATGAAGATAGTGGAGCGCGCGCACGGGAGGGAGAGCAGACAGGCAGGCATCGCGTACGGCGCATGTTCGATTCTGTTACATGGTCGCGCTTGTGTCTGCCAGAAAGACGGGATCGCGCGGCGAATGAGGAGGACGGCGCATGCGCAGGATTCAGAAGCGCCGTCCCGGCGACTGAGCCGGCTGTCAATTACAGAGCATAGAGGCGGCATTAGGGCAGGGATACCCCCTTGACTTGTTGCGTGACTGTTGGAGCAGAAATGAGAACTTTATAAGACGATTTTTTTATGAATAAAAAGCGCAGGAAAGCGGCACTAACATGGATAACAACACACTCAAGATAATCTATAAGGTACTGTTGCTAGTTTATAAAGTGAAAATGAGGTGAAAGGTTCGCTTTAAATTACTGGTGGATTATTAGAGAGAAGAGAGACAAAGGAGTTCTCTCTGTCTGCTGAACTGTGGCCTGGGGCCACCACCTGCCACATTTACTAATCTTTTCTCAGGGGGGGCCCTCATGGTGTGGACTTGTCATTTTTTCTAAGGAATATAGTTTAACCGTTTATGTGCAAAAGAGAAAAAAAGAGGTCACTAAGTCAGCTCCAATCAGATATCTGCATAGACCCAGAGTCTTGGTCTATGTGCAGATATCTGATTGGAGCTGACTTCTTATCTTCTCTTTTGCACATAAATGGTTAAACTATTCCTTAGTGAAAATGACCAGTCCAGTCCACACCATGAGGGCCCCCCCTGAGCAAAGATTAGTAAATGTGGCAAGTGATGGCCCCAGGCCACAGTTCAGCAGCAGAGTCAGACAGAGAGAAGAACCCAACCCCTGCCCTTGTCGCCTGGGGCTCTCTATAATAATCCCCCACAAATTTATGAATGGTCGGATCTGGTGACCTGAGTCCTGACCGGTTTCTTCAAATATAAAATAAAGTCAATATATATATATATAATGCCTATGCGCAGCGTGCCACTGCTTTTTGCTTACCTCCTCCTCAGTCTTGTCCTCCCCTCCTGGCGCGGCAGTGGCAGGTCGACTCTGGCTGGCTGCCTGACTGTCTGTACTATTAGGTAGGTCAGGTCAGCAGGTCAGTGAGACTGGTCTGGACTTCTTGTCTGGTAAGTGGTCACAACTCACATCACGTGAGGCTGTGTGTGACTCACTCACCACCGCCAGCCAATCCCTTTAGCCTCTGGACCGGAGGCGGGGACTTAGTCCCTGCTGGTGCCTGCTCCGCCATGGCGCTTCACCAGGCTGCGGTGATGACTCACACAAGACACTCACACCCCCTTTTACCATGTGAGTGACTGGGGCGGGGGGCTGAAGTGCTTCGCCTTCGGCGCTGTAAGTTCAAGTTGTCTAGACATCTGTGGTGATGAGTAGACTGTCTGTGCTGCGCTGAAGCGCTTCTGCATATTAGATTATAGATAGAGTCAGAGTCGCGAGTTGGGCCAGCCGCCAGGGCCCCCATGAGCAACTGGGCCCGGGGCAGCTGCCCCTTTTGCCCTGCGGCAAAGACGGCCCTGATGATCGCACAGGCGCAGGCCGCAGACGGTTCTGCGCCTGCGCGAGTTTTCGGGCCGCAGACAGGAAGAAGGACGGGGCATTTCTATAAGGTAGAATATGACGTGGGGAGGGGGCGGAACCATTTTCCAGGCTGTGGGAGGTTATTTGATAATCAGGAGGCATTCTTGGAATTCAAATTAAGGCGGGCTGGGCACTGCAGGGGTGCGTCACTGGGCTCCAGAGAGGGAAAAAAACGCCCCTCTGGGCTCCTTGGACCCTAATTAGCATATCAGAAAAAGAGCTTTTATATCAAAACTACAAAACGAAATCAAGTAAAAAGAAGACTGCTGGAAACAAGGTACTTTAGTCCACATAGCGATGGTGCCAGCTTAAAAATGGTTAAAGCAGGTGACAGATTCCCTTTAAGTGTTCCCTTTATTTTTTTGAGCAGTGTATATATATTATATACACATACTCACACATATATATATATCACAAATACACTCTGCATACATACATACATACATACAGTACAGACCAAAAGTTTGGACACACCTCCTCATTCAAAGAGTTTTCTTTATTTTCATGACTATGAAAATTGTAGATTCACACTGAAGGCATCAAAACTATGAATTAACACATGTGGAATTATATATATAACAATCAAGTGTGAAACAACTGAAAATATGTCATATTCTAGGTTCTTCAAAGTAGCCACCTTTTGCTTTAATTACTGCTTTGCACACTCTTGGCATTCTCTTGATGAGCTTCAAGAGGTAGTCCCCTGAAATGGTTTTCACTTCACAGGTGTGCCCTGTCAGGTTTAATAAGTGGGATTTCTTGCCTTATAAATGGGGTTGGGACCATCAGTTGCGTTGAGGAGAAGTCAGGTGGATACACAGCTGATAGTCCTACTGAATAGACTTTTAGAATTGGTATTATGGCAAGAAAAAAGCAGCTAAGTAAATAAAAACGAGTGGCCATCATTACTTTAAGAAATGAAGGTCAGTCAGTCAGCCGAAAAATTGGGAAAACTTTGAAAGTAAGGGCTATTTGACCATGAAGGAGAGTGATGGGGTGCTGCGCCAGATGACCTGTCCTCCACAGTCACCGGACCTGAACCCAATCGAGATGGTTTGGGGTGAGCTGGACCGCAGAGTGAAGGCAAAAGGGCCAACAAGTGCTAAGCATCTCTGGAAACTCCTTCAAGACTGTTGGAAGACCATTTCAGGGGACTACCTCTTGAAGCTCATCAAGAGAATGCCAAGAGTGTGCAAAGCAGTAATCAAAGCAAAAGGTGGCTACTTTGAAGAACCTAGAATATGACATATTTTCAGTTGTTTCACACTTGTTTGTTATGTATATAATTCCACATGTGTTAATTCATAGTTTTGATGCCTTCATAATCATGAAAATAAAGAAAACTCTTTGAATGAGAAGGTGTGTCCAAACTTTTGGTCTGTACTGTACATACAGACCCGCACTATGTCACGGCGGACAGGGTATAGAAACAGAGATAAATAAACAAACAAGTTTCTAGGCAAGAAGTTGGGGATCAAGGTCACCTCCTGATAAATCCCTACCAGCTCTCCCTATACTGCTAAGCCCATGTTCAGACCCTTAAGGTGGGAATAACGTATCCTCGTGCCTGGGCTCAGAATACCCTAAAAATCCCTAAGATGATGAAAGGGAAAATAGAGGCAGCCTGCTCCCTCCGAACCTGGAGGGGCAGGCGTCTCTCTAACAGCCTTGACAGCAAACCACAAGAGAACAAAAAACCAACTTATCTTTTGAGCAGGAACAGCCAATCCTTCCTTCCTTGCAAACACAGAGCCAGACAGAAGCTATAACCCGCAGGGATCACTGGGAGTGGGTGTGATTTAAACTGAAACCAATGACCCCACCCAGTGCACCTGAATTGAGGCGGATCTAGCTTGACTCCAAAACAAAACAAAACAAAAGGATAGACACGTGCTGCTAATCTGGCAGACCTCCGCACATAGCCTGAGCAGGGCATGACAGTACCCCCCCTTCTACGGGTGACCTCCTATTTTTAGTAGACAACCACACCAGATCACCCACACACAGGTCCGGACCAGTTATACGTCTCTTGTCAGCCATTCGCTTATACCTCTCGCCCATCTTCTCCAAATTCACTTGGATCCTCCGCCAGATAGAAGACAAGGCAGAAGAAAATCTCTCCTCCTCTGGCATCCCAGAGGAACTAGTCCGAGAAAAGGTACCAAACTGAGGATGAAAACCGTATGCGGCAAAAAATGGCGACTTACCCGTGGACTCCTGCCTACGGTTATTCAAAGCTAACTCTGCTAGGGACAAGAATGAGGACCAGTCCTCCTGATTCTCAGCCACAAAGCACCTCAAGTAGGTCTCCAGGTTTTGATTAGTACGCTCTGTCTGCCCATTCGACTGCGGATGAAAAGCCGAAGAGAACAAAAGTTGAATGCCAAGCCGAGAGCAGAACGCCCTCCAAAACCTGGAGACAAACTGTGTGCCCCTATCAGAAACCACATCCGAAGGAATGCCATGCAATTTCACGATATTATCGACAAAAATCTGCACAAGAGACTTGGCATTGGGCAGACTAGCTAACGATATAAAGTGAGCCATTTTACTAAAACGGTCAACAACCACTAAAATTACTGTCCTCCCGGAGGACCTCGGCAGATCCGTAATAAAGTCCATAGATAAGTGCGTCCAAAAGGAAGAAGTGAACCAGCAGGTCGAGTATGAGCAACCTTTGACCGTGCACAGGTTTCACAGGCTGCCACGTAATCCTCAACGCTCTTACGTAACCCGGGCCACCAGAACCTCCGGGACACAAGATCAAAGGTGGACTTACCACCAGGATGTCCAGCAAGGACAGTATCGTAATGTTCCTTGAACACCTTATATCGCAATCCGTCAGGAACAAACTACCTCCCTGGGGGGACAAGAACCAGGAGCCCCCTCCTGGGCTCCCAACACCTCCATCTCCAATTCGGGATACAGAGCGGAGACCACCACCCCATCAGCCAAAATCGGAGCAGGATCCTCTGAATCACATCCCCCAGGAAAACTGCGAGACAACGCATCTGCCTTAATGTTTTTAACCCCCGGGCGAAAAGTAACTACAAAATTGAACCTGGTAAAAAACAGTGACCATCTGGCCTTTCTAGGGTTCAGACGCTTGGCAGATTGCAGGTAAGCCAAATTCTTATGATCCGTATATACAGTAACGGGGTGAGACGCCCCCTCCAACCAGTGACGCCATTCCTCAAAGGCCAATTTGATGGCCAGCAATTCTGTATCTCCTACATCATAATTCCTCTCGGCGACCGAGAGTTTCTTGGAAAAAAAAGCACACGGAACCCATTTGCCAGGAGATGAACCCTGAGACAGCACTGCTCTAACCCCCACCTCTGATGCATCAACCTCCACCACGAATGGCTGAGACACATCGGGCTGCACCAGAATGGGAGCAGATGCAAAATATTCTTTAATAGTCGAAAAGGCCTGCAATGCCTCATCCGACCAGACAGAGACGTCGGTGCCCTTCTTAGTCATATCATGACCATTTTACAATGGTAGAATAGTTCAAAATAAATTTTCTATAATAATTTGTAAACCCCAGAAACCGCATCAAAGCTTTCTGATTCTCCAGTCGGTCCCATTCCAGAACCGCCCGGACCTTTTTGGGGTCCATACGAAAACCAGAGTCAGAAAGCAGATAACCCAGAAACTGAAGCTCCTGCACAGAAAACACACATTTCTCCAATTTGGCATATAATTTATTCTCCCCGAAGGATCGTCAAAACAAGTCTCACGTGATCCTGATGGGTCTTCAGATCAGGAGAGCAAATTAAAATGTCATCCAAGTAAACTACTACGAACCTCCCCACAAAATGATGGAAAATGTCATTGACGAATCGCTGAAATACCGCTGGCGCGTTCGTTAACCCAAAAGGCATAACCAGATTCTCGAAATGACCCTCATGTGTGTTTAAGGCCGTTTTCCACTCGTCCCCTTCCTTGATTCTGATCAGATTGTAGGCCCCACTTAAATCCAACTTGGAGAACACCTTGGCTCCAACAATCTGATCAAAAAGATTGGAGATCAAAGGAAGGGGATGCGGATCACGGACCGTAATACAGTTCAATTCCCGGAAATCCAAACAAGGTCTCAGCGATCCATCCTTTTTCTTTACAAAGAATAAACCCACTGCCACTGGAGACTTAGATGGCCTAATATGACCTTTTGCCAAACTCTCGGCAATATACTTCCGCATGACCTCTCTTTCAGGTTGAGAAAGATTGTAAAGCCGAGACTTTGGCAACTTAGCCCCTGGGATGAGATTAACTGGACAATCATAGTCACGATGAGGGGGCAATTCCTGACCCCCACCCTCCGAAAAGACATCCGCATAATCTGAGAGATACAGAGGTAGAGCCGTAGTAGACACACCAGAGATAGATGTGCCAAGACAATTATCTGAACAAAACTCACTCCAACCAATAATCTGTCTTGCTTGCCAATCAATAATTGGGTTATGTTTTGACAACCATGGCAACCCTAAGACTATAGGAGCGGGTAAGTCCTTCATGACAAAACAAGACATAATCTCAACATGTGAATCACCCACCCTTAACAAAATACCATGAGCAATATGAGTGAGACTCCTTTGAGAAAGAGGGGAAGAATCAATTGCGAAAAATCAGAATCTCTCTTTCTAAAGTGCAAGTACTTAGACCCAGATTTTGAAGAAAATGAAAATCAATAAGGTTTACCCCAGCACCACAGTCAATGAATACTTCAACAAAAAATGTTCTTGAGTCTAGCGCCACCATAGCTGGAAGGAGAAAACGAGTACTACTGGGAGCTTGCATACCTGCTTGCTCCACCACACCATTCACACGACCAAGTGTCAGGAATGTTTTGTTTTTTTCTTTAATTAAACCTCTTGGTGATTCTTTCTCATCAACATGCGGTTTAACGAAAGGACAAGCAAAAATAAAATTACCACTTTTTCCACAATAATAACATAGTTTATGCAACCTCCTAAAGTCTCTACGACCAGAACGGAAAGATACCTGACCCAGCTGCATGGGTTCCTCCCCTACCCCAGAGTTACATGTAATATCACTGTCACGGATGGTGTACAGGAAACAAGACAATACCATATAAACAATGTCTCTCTGGATCCACAACTAAGGAACAAAGGGAGACCCCTGCAATAGACCTGCCGCTCTCCCTCACTGCTCAGCCTATGCGAACACCCCAAAGGTGGATGGGCGCATATCCACGTTCCTCGGCTATCTATTAGCTGAAGACCCTACAATAGTGAGGGGACACGACCACCGGCTCCCTACACTGACACGGAGGGAGTCAGGGTCACCTGGATCCAGAAAAGAGAAAATCATAAATACATAAACAGCACTTATCTTGCAGACGACTGACGACTGAGGACTGGGAACTGGGAACTGGGAACTGGGAACAGCATGCACACACACTCCAGGAAGTTGTATCAGCCGCACACTACTGCATTATGGGGAGGAACTTAAAGGGCAGCAATCAGTCCGACTGCATGACAGCTGAGATAGACTAACGAGATGAGAAACTAAACCAAAACAAAGAAATTCAAGGAGGAGGATCTGAAAAGCTCCTGTGAGCGCTTCTCAGCTGTCTGGCTGTGACAATCACCCTGGGGAGCAGGTGAGACGAAACCACTCACAGAAGGGATCCCTTGCGCGGAGGGAGCCTTACACCTTTCTCTAATACGTCTATCTAACCGTACTGCCAAAGACATTGCATTCTCCAATGTATCCGGGTACTCATGAAAGGCAAGGGCATCTTTCAATCTCTCAGATAACCCCTGACAAAACTGATTACGTAACGCGGAGTCATTCCACTCTGACTCGGTAGCCCATCTCCTAAACTCAAAGCAATAAGCCTCTGCAGTATGTTCACCGTGCAATTTAGATTCCGCCATCGAGACCCGATCTGGATCATCATATATTTATCCCAAGGCTTTAAAAAATTCTTCCACCGACCGGAGGGCCAGAGAACCGGGCTGCAGAGAAAAGGCCCAGGATTGCGCGTCCCCTTTTAACAGAGAAATGATTATACCAACCCTCTGACTTTCATCACCTGATGAAGATGGACGCAGCCGAAAATACAACTTGCATGATTCTTTAAAGCGGATAAAGTCATCCACAACCCCTGCAAATCTATCAGGGAGCGCGACTTTAGGCTCCCCATAAATTTGACTTGCACCTGATGCCAGAGCATTCTGACACCGTGTGACCGAATTACGCAGATCTGCAACCTCTAGGGATAATCCCTGCATGCGATCAACTAGCGCGTCAATTGACTCCATCTCAAAACCGCTGAGCAATGGCAGTCAAAGTACGGGGGGGTTATAATGTCACGGCGGACAGGGTATAGAAACACAGATAAATAAACAAACAAGTTTCTAGGCGAGAAGCTGGGGATCAAGGTCACCTCCTGATAAATCCCTACCAGCTCTCCCTATACTGCTAAGCCCACGTTCAGACCCTTAAGGTGGGAATAACGTGTCTGCGTGCCTGGGCTGAGATACCCTAAAAATCCCTAAGATGATGAAAGGGGAAATAGAGGCAGCCTGCTCCCTCCGAACCTGGAGGGGCAGGCGTCTCTCTAACAGCCTTGACAGCAAACCACAAGAGAACAAAAAAAAAAAACGTATCTTTTGAGCAGGAACAGCCAATCCTTCCTTCCTTGCAAACACAGAGCCAGACAGAAGCTATAACCCGCAGGGAACACTGGGAGTGGGTGTGATTTAAACTGAAACCAATGACCCCACCCAGTGCACCTGAAGGGAGGCGGATCTAGCTTGACTCAAAAACAAAACAAAACAAAAGGCTAGACACGTGCTGCTAATCTGGCAGACCTCCGCACATAGCCTGAGCAGGGCTTGACACACTATCAATATAATGAAGGGAGAAGAAATCATTTTTAAACTTACTGTATTTTTCGCCCTAAAAGACGCAGGTTTTAGAGGGGGACAATAAGAAAAATATATTTTGATTACACCTCAGGTCAGACCACCAATCAGACCCCCAATGTTAATCAGACCTCAGCTGACAGCCCCAATCAGACCCCCAATGTCAATAAGACCCCAATAAGACCTTATATCAGTCCCCAATGTGAATTACCCCTAATCAGACCTCAGATAAGAGCCCCAGTGCCTCATATCAGCCCCCGTGCCTCATATCAGCCCCCCGTGCCTCATATCAACCCCCAGTGTCTCATATCAGCCCCCCATGCCTCATATCAGCCGCCCGTGCCTCATATAAGGGCCCCAATGCCCCTCTTTAGCCCCCCAGTGCCTCATATCAGCCCCCAGTGCCCCCATCAGCCCCCAAATAAAATAAAAAGACACTTACCTTTCATGTTCCGGACGTCGCCGCTCCTCACCGCCCGCGCTCGGTATTCCTCTTGTACAGTCTGCTGTGTGGGCGTGCACAGTGTGAGGTCAGAGCGCGGCCTCACACTGTGTGCAGCCTTCACAGTGGAGCGCATGAGGACCAGGAAGAGGTGAGTATAGCGCTTTCAGCACTTCCTGGCCCTCCGGTAATATTCAGCGCTTCCATAATGGAAGTGCTTGATTAGTATTCGCCCCATAAGACGCAGGGGTATTTTCCCCCCAATTTTGGGGGGAAAAAATTCATCTTATGGGGCGAAAAAGTACAGCACGGGGGTGACTGAACCAGTGTTCCCTCTAAGCCTTGGCAGCTGCTGAACGGGGTCGGCTCAGAGCTGGGCACAGCGCCATCAAAGGTAGGCGATAGGAAAACCTGAGATAATTGTTACATCAAAGAGCATACAAACCACTGCGCCATCCCATACAATACAGTATGACCCCTGCACCATCCCATACAATATACAATATAGTCCTCTCTGTGATCACTGGACATTGCTCTCCATATATAAACCATACGGGGGGGGGGGGGAATCTCATTGATCCAGAGAACTTAGAAAAACTAATAACCAAGAGAATAAACAAAACCCTGTTTCTGACCCTTATTTTAAAACATAACTTTCATTAGATTGCTCTAATACCTAAACGCCTAAAGGTGAAAAAAAAAAGAATTTTAAAAACCTGCTTTTTCTCTGGATGACCTTATGTTAATAGTAGTGTTATTAGAGTCTCAAAGGTCTGTGAAAATAGTGTAGCTGCTTTTATAGACCCTTGAGACTCTATTACCACTACTATAAACATAAGGTCATCTAGAGAAACAGCAGGTTTTTAATTATTATTTTTTTCTTTAGGTGTTAAAGCAATCAAATTAAAGTTATGTTTTAACATAAGGGTCAGAAGCAGGGTTTTGTTTAGCCTCTGTCTTGGCTATTAGTTTTTCCATTCATAAAGCTCCACATTGAGCTCCCAGCAGTAGATAGAAGCCTGCAGGACACTTCTGTTGTCACTTCATCTGGGCACATGGTGATGGCTCCGTTCCTATGCTGTCCCTGGCATTTCATCAGCAGCCGGTGTTCCGTGATATTTCCCCTACCCGTGAAATTTCCCTACTCTCATCACCTCCTGTTGTGACGCGGCTGCACCGGATATGACGTTCCCAGCTTTGGAAGGAGGTGTGCCGCGCCGCGCAGGCGCACAATGACGGGGTAGGGAAATTTCACACCAGATTTGGGGAGAAGGGGCCACCTAATGCGCTTGCGTCTTACCTCTCTGCTGGACACCGGCGGACACTGCGCATGCGTCGGGAGCCTCACCAGCGGTTAGAGGGTAGAGAAAAATTACGGGCCAGTGCGTAAGCGCGGCTAACTACTCCTGTCGGGATACACCAGCGGACAGTGAGTTCTCTTATATCGAACCTGCGCAGTGTGGGGGTAGGGAAATCTGATGGCCATTTGTTCTGTTAAATGGCCCCTTCTCCCCAACTCTGGTGTGAAATTTCCCTACCCCGTCGTTGTGCGCCTGCGCGGGGCGGCACACCTCCTTCCAAAGCTGGGAACGTCATGTCCGGTGCGGCCGCGTTACAACAGGAAGTGACGAGGGTAGGGAAATTTCACGGGTAGGGAAATATCACGGAACACCGGCAATGGTGCAGGGGTGGCGAGCTTCCTGTTTTCATAATAACTGAAAAGGAAGCTACTGCTGCTGCTGTGTTCAGCTCCCGAGAGAAGGGGGTGTGAGAGGATCAGCCAATGGCACAGCAGCCAGCTGATACTGGCCAATCAGCAGCCTCCTCCCTAATAACAAAGCTCTGTAATGTACAGAGCTGTTATTGGAGATTTCAGGCATCAGCTGTATTGCTCTGCTGCCTGCAGTGCCTGTGTCGTTCACAGCGCTCAGTGCACTAATGAACAGTGAAATCGGCGGCTGAGTGGACATTCTAAACCTCAATTCGGCTTGATTAGGGTGTGCCCAGGCACACCCAGCACACCCCGTGCGCACGCCTATGTGTAACTGTCGGCCAGTACAGGCCCCAAAAATTTGCCAATAGGCATTAACCTGACAGCAAAGAACTTTGGATTCTGTGGCTGGAGGTACATTAGGCGGTCACAGGATAAATATGTAACTTAACAACGTAGATAACGAGGCGGCACTGCTGTGAACATACAAATGCAGCAATCAAAAGAACTGCAATCCCACTGACCTCCCGACTTATCACACTCTCGGTGCGGTGCACTGCTTAAGTATATGCGGCATGGGGCAGACAGACAAGCTACACGCACCAAACAGCGACGGCCGTTTTGCGCTAGTTGCGCTTCATCGGGCTGTACGTCAGCGCGTATGTTCGCGCCGCCCTCTTAAGCACGGACACAGTGTGCTGCCATGGAAACAGACAACATATGCCTACATAGAAGGTCAGTTAAAAACATATATTTAAAGACATGGACAGAACGCAGCAACAGCAGTTACAGCAGTAACATGTATATGCGTTCGAGTTCATAGGATCCACCCTGCTTCGCTCTACAAAAGGAGGCGATGTCTATCCCCCGCCCCCCCCCCCCCCCCCTTCAGAGGAGCAGTTACTATCTCCAAACCTGTGAAAGAGATGCAATCCACATTACTTCCATGGGCATTCCTTATATGATCAATGAATCTCGGGCATCCTTTACCTGTCCTAACAGAGTTCAGATGCTCTCTTACTCGTTCATAAAGACACCTGATAGGTTTTATATCAGTAAAACTGCCACAACTACACAGCAGTAGATATACCACGTATGCGTTCTTACAGGTAATGAAATTCCTGATCCTATAAGGATCGCAGAACGAATCTGTTCCGCCATAGGGTTATATTTAAAGGAGAACCCGAATCTGGTGGTGTCCCTTTTGTCCTGTACTTGTTTCCTCTTATTCTTCCTTTTAGTGAGTAAGTTGCCCTGGGAGAAATTCTCTTCCACTCTCTCCATATCCCTATTCACCGTTTATTCCGGATAACCTCTTTCTAACAGGCGTTGTTTTAGCTCCAATGCTTGTTTATAGTAACCTTCATCCTCTGGTAAAACTATCAGGTGTCTTTATGAAAGAGTAAGAGAGCATCTGAACTGTGGATTGCATCTCTTTCAAAGGCTTGGAGATAGTAACTGCTCCTCTGCAGGGGGGGGGGGGAATAGACATCGCCTCCTTTTGCAGAGAGAAGCAAGGTGGATCCAATGAAATCGAGCGCTAGGTGAGCTGGGTTTAAATGACAGAAACGATTTAAGTGTCTTCCTTTGAATGATGTCTTGAAAGACGCATATACAGTACAGACCAAAAGTTTGGACACACCTTCTCATTCAAAAGAGTTTTCTTTATTTTCATGACTATGAAGGCATCAAAACTATGAATTAACACATGTGGAATTATATACATAACAAACAAGTGTGAACCAACTGAAAATATGTCATATTCTAGGTTCTTCAAAGTAGCCACCTTTTGCTTTGATTACTGCTTTGCACACTCTTGGCATTCTCTTGATGAGCTTCAAGAGGTAGTCATCTGAAATGGTCTTCCAACAGTCTTGAAGGAGTTTCCAGAGATGCTTAGCACTTGTTGGCCCTTTTGCCTTAACTCTGCGGTCCAGCTCACCCCAAACCATCTCGATTGGGTTCAGGTCCGGTGACTGTGGAGGCCAGGTCATCTGGCGCAGCACCCCATCACTCTCCTTCATGGCCAAATAGCCCTTACTTTCAAAGTTTTCCCAATTTTTCGGCTGACTGACTGACCTTCATTTCTTAAAGTAATGATGGCCACTCGTTTTTCTTTACTTAGCTGCTTTTTTTCTTGCCATAATACAAATTCTAACAGTCTATTCAGTAGGACTATCAGCTGTGTATCCACCTGACTTCTCCTCAACGCAACTGATGGTCCCAACCCCATTTATAAGGCAAGAAATCCCACTTATTAAACCTGACAGGGCACACCTGTGAAGTGAAAACCATTTCAGGGGACTACCTCTTGAAGCTCATCAAGAAAATGCCAAGAGTGTGCAAAGCAATAATCAAAGCAAAAGGTGGCTACTTTGAAGAACCTAGAATATGACATATTTTCAGTTGTTTAACACTTGTTTGTTATGTATATAATTCCACATGTGTTAATTCATAGTTTTGATGCCTTCAGAGTGAATCTACAATTTTCATAGTCATGAAAATAAAGAAAACTCTTTGAATGAGAAGGTGTGTCCAAACTTTTGGTCTGTACTGTACATGTTACTGCTGTAACTGCTGTTGCTGCGTTCTGTCCATGTCTTTATATATATGTTTTTAACTGACCTTCTATGTAGGCATATGTTGTTGTCTGTTTCCATGGCAGCACACTGTGTCCGTGCTCAAGAGGGCGGCGCGAACATACGCGATGACGTACAGCCCAATGAAGCACAACTAGCACGAAATGGCCGTCGCTGTTTGGTGTGTGTAGCTTGTCTGTCTGCCCCATGCCACATATATTTGGATTGCGATTTTATCGAATAAAGCATCAAGTTTAAACTTCATACTGGTGAGTGCCGCTGAGTGTTCTCTTCTCTGAATCTGTAAATATGTAACTGTCGGCCAGTACAGGCCCCAAAAATTTGCCATTAGGCGTTCACCTGACAGCAAAGAACTTTCGATTCTGTGGCTGGAGGTACATTAGGCGGTAACAGGGTAAAAATGCACTATATAGAAAGTATATTATTGGTATATAACACCCCTGCTTCAATCAGTTTTTTTTGGGGGGCAGCTGGTAAATCACACCAGTAGAAATTATTTCTTCAAATAGTGTTTTTCACTCTGTGTAGATGCGGTAACGCAGCAAAACCGCAGACAAATGCTGCACTACCTAAATGCACTATATAGAAAGTATATTATTGGTATATCACACCCCTGCTTCAATCAGTTTTTTTTGGGGGCAACTGTAGAAATTATTCGTTCCAATAGCGTTTGTCACTCTGTGTAGATGCAGTAACGCAGCAATAGTGTTGAGCGCGAATATTCAAATAGCGAATATTAATCGCGAATATCGCAACTTCGATAATTCGCGAATATTACAAATATACTGTTATATATTCGTTATATTGAATATTCGTCATTTTTTACATCTGAACAAATGATTCCTCCCTGCTTAAAATGCTTGTGGTCAATGAGTCAGGCATACTCCTCCCCACAAGCGCCCCCGTCACCATGGGAACGCCTGGTGGTTACCATCGGATCTGAGTTAGATCGTGAAAACTCAAATCCGATGGTATATTCTAACACAGAGGCGTTCCCATGATGATCGGGACGCTTGAAGTTAGAGTATACCAACAGGCGCATACATACTGGCCCCCTGCTGCCTGGCGGCACCTGACCTCTAACAGGGCACTGTGATCCACACAATTAACCCCTCAGGTACAGCACCTGAGGGGTTAATTGTGCGGATCACAGCACCCTGTCAGAGGTCGGGTGCCGCCGTCATCAGTGCACCCCCCCCACTATTAAAATCATTCATGGGCAGTGCGCCCTCAATCCCCCCTCCCTCCCTCCCCAGTATTAATCATTGCTGGCAGTGCGCCCTCAATCCCCCCTCCCTCCCCAGTATTAATCATAGCAACAGGCTCCTACATACTGGCCCCCTGCTGCCTGGTGGCACCTGACCTCTGACAGGGCACTGTGATCCACACAATTAACCCTTGAGGTGCCGCACCTGAGGGGTTAATTGTGCGGATCACAGCACCCTGTCAGAGGTCGGGTGCCGCCGTCATCAGTGCACCCCCCCCACTATTAAAATCATTCATGGGCAGTGCGCCCTCAATCCCCCCTCCCTCCCTCCCCAGTATTAATCATCGCTGACAGTGCGCCCTCAATCCCCCCTCCCTCCCCAGTATTAATCATTGCTGGCTGTGCGCCCTCAATCCCCCCTCCCTCCCCAGTATTATTCATTGCTGGCAGTGCACCCTCAATCCCCCCTCCCTCCCCAGTATTAATCATTGCTGGCAGTGCCCCCCCCCCCCATCATTGGTGGCAGCGGCAGTTCCGATCGGAGTCCCAGCAGTGTAATGCTGGGGCTCTGATCGGTTACCATGGTAACCAGGACGCTACTGAAGTCCTGGCTGCCATGGTCAGTTAGTCAGCATTGTACTTACCTGCGCTGGGGCCGCCGGGCGCTCCTTCTTCTCAAACTCACAGGTCTGTGTGGCGCATTGCTATAAGCATACGCCGCACAGACCTGTGAGTTTGTGAAGAAGGAGCGCCGGCAGGTACAGTTGCAAGAAAAAGTATGTGAACCCTTTGGAATGATATGGATTTCTGCACAAATTGGTCATAAAATGTGATCTGATCTTCGCCTAAGTCGCAACAATAGACAATCACAGTCTGCTTAAACTAATAACACACAAAGAATTAAATGTTACCATGTTTTTATTGAACACACCATGTAAACATTCACAGTGCAGGTGGAATAAGTTTGTGAACCCCTAGACTAATGACATCTCCAAGAGCTAATTGGAGTGAGGTATCAGCCAACTGGGGTCCAATCAATAAGATGAGATTGGAGGTGTTAGTTACAGCTGTCCTGCCCTATAAAAAACACACACCAGTTCTGGGTTTGCTTTTCACAAGAAGCATTGCCTGATGTGAATGATTCCTCACACAAAAAAGCAGCAGGGTTGAAGCATGGGTAGAAGCATGCCGATAAGCCAGTAAGGTGGAAGTAGTGGGAGATCTGGAACCAAATGCGCCCGGGTTAGACCGTCTGCTACTCAAGAGCCTACCTGTCAAGAAAAAACTAGAGGTGCATGGGTTCATAAAGGCAATGGCAGGTAGTCAGCACGGAGTGGTGGAGATAAAATGCCATACTCAGCAGTGTGGTCATTTTTAATCAATTCGCAGGAGAACATTAGCATGGAGGTATGCAGGATATGTGGGCAGAAGGTTAAGCGCAGTCAGGGTGCTGATGCTTGTAAAGTCCAGCAATGAAGATGCCAATAATATATCAAATCAGAGTGTTTATAAAGAAAACAAGAAGTCCAGCAAGGGTACCCTGTTATAACATGAGGTAACTAAATTTAATAAGAGATATAAATATATACAACAACAGAAAAACTCTCAATAGTTGATCCGAGGTGAGAGGCCAGGATACAGTCAGATGCACTGGGTAAGTGGTGGGGAAGAAAAATCCCTAGCACTGATACCCTAAACTGGTCCTCTGCCCAGGGACGTCTCCTGGTGGTGGGGACGCCCTGTCCACGTACCTAATCTCAAACTCCTGACTGTCCCTATTAAAGTGAACAGTGGAGGGAGATAGGTAAGGAGTGGTGCCCTAACGGAAAACTAGAGCAGATTACTAGCACACAGTCAAAAAGTATAAGAGGTGTCCACTGTATACTGCCCTCGTGACAAAATGCCAGGAGGTACAGGGTCCACCAAGAGGATAAAAAATTATATATATATACACAAACAGACACACGCACAAATAAATACAATTATATAATATCCATAGATGACCTACAACCCCGACGCGTTTCACCCACAGCAGTGGGATCATCAGGGGGTTATACGGGGTAGGTATAATAGGGACGGGAGGCCCGTGACAATAGCGATGGCAGGCCCAGTCCAATGATACGTGCGTAGATAAATGCGTGGATAGATAGACACTTATAACGCAATAACAGACCCAGAATTGTTAAGTAGTTGCCAAATGGCAGATTACATACGGTCAACTCGGCGGCACGGTTAGTGAAATCCACCGCCTAGATGCTAACTGCAAATCTATATAGAGAACAAAGGTTTGGGTAAGCACAAATAAAACAAAAAAGGAAGGAAATACATCTGTAGCGCTAAGAAGATATAGTGATAATAAGTACCTGTAATTGGCGAAGGTATTGGGGTTACGTTAAGGATAATTAATGAAGAGGCTCATGCAGGGGCATATATAATAATCACCCCGGATCCACCTTGCTATATAAAACACAAGGTGAACATAATGATCCCTAACTACATGATCCTAACAAATAACAAAAAACAAATAGAACCAGGATAGGAGAATCCTATATAGATACCTGATAAGCCCTCCAGGAATACGATAGCTGGATTGTAGCTCATAGGATGTAGGGCTACCCGCCAAAGAGATACCTAAAATGCATATATGCCTGAAGTTAGACTCAGGGGCTAGGCCATATACAAACTCTGGTAAACATAGCGCACTGGTACTTACATAATACCGCCGTAGGTGTAAGGAAGAGGGTCTGGGGCGGTCATGCTGTATTGCCCTGCCCTTTAAATACCCTAAGCGCCCATTAGATACGATGTAGCAACTACACAGGAGGCGGGGCGGCTAGAATACAGCCGCCGTGATTAGTGCGTTCCAGGGTGGAACGCACGCTAGGGTGCGTCCTGCCAGATGATGGGCCCTGTATAACTGGCATATGACGTGCGTGCCAAGATGGAACGCACGCCGGAGGTGACGCAGTCATGTTGCCGCCAGACCGGAAGTACGGTGTGTGGCGTGCCATGTGCGTGCCAGCGTGGAACGCAACCCGGAAGTAATGCACCATTTCACTGCCGGACCAACAGTATGGTATGTAGACCGCATAGATCAATAAATAGGGTAACTGCTACACAGGGTAATGGTGAAAGTAATGGGCATACAATGAAGGATAAAGAAAAAGAAAAGAAAAAATGGGCAAAATGGGGGGCAAGGGAAAACATATGTGCCAGGGAAAAATGATAATGATTATATATATAAAACTACTTAGATGCAGAGGTAGGGCTACCTCGATGATAGCGAGGACGCCCACAAGGGGGTGTGAAGAGGTACACGAACACCCCAAATAAGTGACATTCGGGTACTTTACGTACCCTGGCTAAGTGACAAGGGAAAACATACTATTTTTACTGAGGCCAAAGGTGCTAAAGGGACACCCGCGGAGCAGGGAAGGTCCCGCACCGAGGCCCAGACAGCGAGGCAACGGGAAAAATAACAGTGTAAATAGGCATGGATGAAAGTGGGTATATAAAAGATGGATATATATGAGATGGATATAGGATGGCATACAAGGGAAGTAGATAATTATAAAAAGCACGAAAAGGTCAAACGCTCGTTAAGTCCACGGGGTGATTGGGAGCGGAACCTGTGAATCCACTCACTCTCCTTCTGTAGAATACGCCTGTCCAGGTCACCCCCTCGTGGGGACGGGGGTATCACTTCAAGGACCGAAAACCGAAGACAGGAAGGATCGCCACCATGGCAATCGTTAACATGAGTGGCCACCGGTGTGGGCTCCCTCTTGATGACAATCACGAGGGGGTGACCTGGACAGGCGTATTCTACAGAAGGAGAGTGAGTGGATTCACAGGTTCCGCTCGCAATCACCCCGTGGACATAACGAGCGTTTGACCTTTTCGTGCTTTTTATAATTATCTACTTCCCTTGTATGCCATCCTATATCCATCTCATATATATCCATCTTTTATATACCCACTTTCATCCATGCCTATTTACACTGTTATTTTTCCCGTTGCCTCGCTGTCTGGGCCTCGGTGCGGGACCTTCCCTGCTCCGCGGGTGTCCCTTTAGCACCTTTGGCCTCAGTAAAAATAGTATGTTTTCCCTTGTCACTTAGCCAGGGTACGTAAAGTACCCGAATGTCACTTATTTGGGGTGTTCGTGTACCTCTTCACACCCCCTTGTGGGCGTCCTCGCTATCATCGAGGTAGCCCTACCTCTGCATCTAAGTAGTTTTATATATATAATCATTATCATTTTTCCCTGGCACATATGTTTTCCCTTGCCCCCCATTTTGCCCATTTTTTCTTTTCTTTTTCTTTATCCTTCATTGTATGCCCATTACTTTCACCATTACCCTGTGTAGCAGTTACCCTATTTATTGATATATGCGGTCTACATACCATACTGTTGGTCCGGCAGTGAAATGGTGCATTACTTCCGGGTTGCGTTCCACGCTGGCACGCACATGGCACGCCACACACCGTACTTCCGGTCTGGCGGCAACATGACTGCGTCACCTCTGGCGTGCGTTCCACCTTGGCACGCACGTCATATGCCAGTTATACAGGGCCCATCATCTGGCAGGACGCACCCTAGCGTGCGTTCCACCCTGGAACGCACTAATCACGGCGGCTGTATTCTAGCCGCCCCGCCTCCTGTGTAGTTGCTACATCGTATCTAATGGGCGCTTAGGGTATTTAAAGGGCAGGGCAATACAGCATGACCGCCCCAGACCCTCTTCCTTACACCTACGGCGGTATTATGTAAGTACCAGTGCGCTATGTTTACCAGAGTTTGTATATGGCCTAGCCCCTGAGTCTAACTTCAGGCATATATGCATTTTAGGTATCTCTTTGGCGGGTAGCCCTACATCCTATGAGCTACAATCCAGCTATCGTATTCCTGGAGGGCTTATCAGGTATCTATATAGGATTCTCCTATCCTGGTTCTATTTGTTATTTGTTAGGATCATGTAGTTAGGGATCATTATGTTCACCTTGTGTTTTATACAGCAAGGTGGATCCGGGGTGATTATTATATATGCCCCTGCATGAGCCTCTTCATTAATTATCCTTAACGTAACCCCAATACCTTCGCCAATTACAGGTACTTATTATCACTATATCTTCTTAGCGCTACGGATGTATTTCCTTCCTTTTTTGTTTTATTTGTGCTTACCCAAACCTTTGTTCTCTATATAGATTTGCAGTTAGCATCTAGGCGGTGGATTTCACTAACCGTGCCGCCGAGTTGACCGTATGTAATCTGCCATTTGGCAACTACTTAACAATTCTGGGTCTGTTATTGCGTTATAAGTGTCTATCTATCCACGCATTTATCTACGCACGTATCATTGGACTGGGCCTGCCATCGCTATTGTCACGGGCCTCCCGTCCCTATTATACCTACCCCGTATAACCCCCTGATGATCCCACTCCTGTGGGTGAAACGCGTCGGGGTTGTAGGTCATCTATGGATATTATATAATTGTATTTATTTGTGCGTGTGTCTGTTTGTGTATATATATATAATTTTTTATCCTCTTGGTGGACCCTGTACCTCCTGGCATTTTGTCACGAGGGCAGTATACAGTGGACACCTCTTATACTTTTTGACTGTGTGCTAGTAATCTGCTCTAGTTTTCCGTTAGGGCACCACTCCTTACCTATCTCCCTCCACTGTTCACTTTAATAGGGACAGTCAGGAGTTTGAGATTAGGTACGTGGACAGGGCGTCCCCACCACCAGGAGACGTCCCTGGGCAGAGGACCAGTTTAGGGTATCAGTGCTAGGGATTTTTCTTCCCCACCACTTACCCAGTGCATCTGACTGTATCCTGGCCTCTCACCTCGGATCAACTATTGAGAGTTTTTGTGTTGTTGTATATATTTATATCTCTTATTAAATTTAGTTACCTCATGTTATAACAGGGTACCCTTGCTGGACTTCTTGCTGATGCTTGTATCATGACCATGCTTCAACACATGGAGCGTCACCATAAAGTGGTCTGGGAAATCTGTGGCACTAATGTAGTGGTGCAGCCTGACGCAGAAACCACTGCATCTCCCAGTGGCCCGCGCGCCTTCTCCAGCATTCAGGGCTCCTCAACCTTAGCAGAAAGAAGCTGGCATTCCCTCTCTTCATCTATTGCTCCTAAAGCTCATCCTCATCACATGTTTCACCAGCAATCGATCTCTTAGGTGATTTCAAAGAGACAACAGTATACGTGCACTCATCCAGTGACGCAGAAGCTGAATGTGTACCTAGCCAAATTGCTGGTACTACAGTCCCTCCCTTTCCATATCATGGCCTCTTAACATTTCAGAGACCTGATGGGTTGTGCCCACCCAAGGTGGAGAGTCCCAAGCCGTCATTACTTCTCTAAAAAAGCTGTACTAGCCCTGTGTATGTTGAGCAGAAGGTGGGACAGTCCTTGAGCCTGTCGGTGTCTGGCACAGTTCATGCCAGCGCTGGAGCTGTAACTATGGTCAAGGATGATATATGTCCTTTATAGCCCACTGGGTAAATATGGTACTGGCCCAGGCACATCATCAACTTGGCCAGGTGATGGCAATGCTTCCACCACAATGTAATCATGGGCTTTCTGTGCCAATGTCCTCCTCTGCCTCCTCATCCTCCACCTTGTCCTCATCCTCCACTGTAGGCACAGTTCAGCGTGGTCTTCCAGCATACCATCTATGCAAAGCACAGTGTTGTCATGTAGTTCAGCTCCTGGTCAGCCTGGGCAATGGAGTCACACCAGGGAGGAACTGCTCCACATCATCAATTAAGAAATCGAATCCTGGCGGTCTCCTCGCCAACTGGAGATAGGAACCATGGTCACCGATAATGGGAAGAATATTCTGCTGTCCCACGTCAGGGAGGGCTGATCCATGTGCCCTGCATGGCGCACGTCTTCAATCTGGTTGTCACCTGGTTCATGAAGTCTTCCACCCAACTGCAAGATGTCTTGAAAATGTCAAGGAAACTGTGCATGCACAGCCACTCTTGCCGTGCAAAACACACACTCCTTGAGCTGCAAATGCAGAATGGTGTTCCCCCACATTGCCTCATCTGAAAAGTTTCCACATGTTGGAACTTCATGCTCCACATGTTGGCCCGACTATACGAGCAGAGGAAACCAGTCACCGGTTTTTGGATGGTGCAGGCAGATAGAACTACTCCCAGGTATAATTTTGATGTTAGACAGTGGCAGCTCATGCTTGACACCTGCGGTTTGTTCAGGCCCTTTGAGTAGGCCACTTTATTTGTCAGTCGCTAGGACTACAGGATGAATGATGTCATTCCACTCCTTCATGTCCTGGAGAGGATATTGATAAATCTGGCTGGCAAGGAGACAGAAGATGTGGCACCTACATGGCCAATTGAGTCCTGTGGATGATGAACTGGCACATGAGGAGGACAAAGGTGGGAAACTGTAACATAGCATGGATAACATATGTCTTCATATGTTTTAATGTATGCTCCTTAAGAAGGTGAATCTATTATCCCCGAAATGTGTCTAGCTAATTTGAAAAAAGGAATCTGATGAGAAGCCCTGGTGTGGGCTGACATCGATACCTAACAAACTCCAAGTGACCTTGGCAGGGGACAGTAGGGACTGCAGGTGTCTTGAGCTTATCGTGCAGACCTCCTCCCCAGTGAAATGAGTAATTACAACCATTTTAATATTATTTAAACCTTATCTACACATCTGGATCCGTGGACCTGATTGAATAAAACATGACTAATATTTTGGTATAGTACTGTTAGTACTGCTATTTACTGCTATCTATTTTTCCTTTACTGTAGCAGATTATCTGCCCAAGCGACAGTAGAGGAGCAGGTGGAGCTATAGTGCGACACTGAAGACGACCCAGATGTGTGGCAGGCGCAGCACTATGAAGTGCCTTTTGCGCTGTGAGATTAGAAGAATTTTGATAGCTCTGACTTTTTAGGCTAACCAGACTGTCTATTACTCTGTAATTCCTCTAGCGCCGTTCTATGGAAACAGTAGGTTTAAAGAGCACACCAAATGCTTGAAATAACTTCTTTATTAACTTCAACTTTTCTTCATATATAACACTGCCGCCTTCACAGCAGATAGTCCATGTACATAACACGTGTTGAAAAGATTTCACAAAATTGCAGTATGCATAAGATGGTGGTTCAACTGTTCAATCTTGTCATTCAACATAAAATGGTGGATATATTTCTCTCTTGAGTATCTGTACTCTCACTTTAAGTTATTTAAGCACTTTATGATCTCTCTGAGAGGTATATCTGAGGTCTAACAGTTCACTTGCTGAATTTGGTCGCGACTTGCAATATGCAGTTAGCGGTAACTATTTGCAGATTGGTTGAGTATGATCTGGTATGGTTGTATGCAATTTGGATTGGAATATGGAATTTGAATTTGGATTGAGAACTTTGTAGTTTGCAATTGGTGGAACTGTAAGTAAACACACATATAACTGGTTGTCATGGCTGAAGGTGGGGGAAACCCTCAGCCGTGCGATGCCAGAAGATGGATGGTCGATGCAAGGCCAGGACAGGAATCAGGGAGCAGGTCACCTCCTATCAATCCCTAATTCTGACCCTGTCTCCTAGCCGTATGAGCCGACCCTGATGGTGGGAGGGCTCATACTCCGGAACCTTGAAGTTCCTTCTAGCCCTCAGGGTGGCCCTGGACTAGGAGCAGGGTAAGACGACCTGTTCCTCCTGGATACGGAGGAACAGGAGTCTCACTGGTCAAGCTACAAAGAAAGGGGAACATGAACAGCTTATGGCAATGGCAGGTAAATGCAACAACACAACACCTACCTGCCACAGACACAGAGCCTGGAACCTATGTGTAAGTGCTGCTGTCCACAAGAACTTAAACGGACACAGCACACACCACACCTCACACAGGAACTCAGGAACATAAGCTGCAATAACAAGGAGACCAAACACACACCTTCATAACACCATGTAACATAACTTATGACCACAAGGGTGGCCCTCACTGGCAGATGGAATATAAACCAGGAGGAAGACTCCAGCTAACCATGGCTGAAGTACCCCTCAGACTTTTGCTCTCAACTGAGGCTAAATAGCCCATGTAGCCACACCCACACAGACACACCCAGTGCACACACACTAGGAAGGGAATTAACCCTTCCCACACCAGGGGGACGTGCACACATACAAAAACCTCGTGCACAACAAACAAACACAAGGCACACCTAATAGACAGGTTGCCAGGTGCAACCGCATGCAATGACAGTGAGTAGCCTAGCAACCAGCTCCAGCTGCTCGACTGCCACATACCTAATGTTGCCAGCGGCAACCACAGGTGAGGCAACATACTTCAGCCCTCACCTGTGATTGACAACAACCCCAGACCACAGGCAACTGCATGCCGTTCAGGAGTCACGGCCATAACGTGGTCGTGACACTGGTTCAGTATACAGTTCTAATCACTATATTGACAGTAGGAACATTATATAACTGTTTTAAATACCTATTTTGGCCTCTCTGCTTCCATAAAACACAGCTCTTAGTGGAGTGAATGTCTGTTCAGCTTCTCTCTCTGGTAAATAATAATTTCTAGCAGCTCCTGCTAGGGAATTTCCCACACAGGCTGTGTGTGAGGCTGGCTGTGATTGGCCAAGACTCCTGCTGTGTGTGAGGCTGGCTGTGATTGGCCAAGACTCCTGCTGTGTGTGAGGCTGGCTGTGATTGGTCTAGACTCCTGTCCAGCAACAACAGTTTAATGCTATGCTTCCTGTTTCTGCTGTGTCATTGAGCTTACCTCACATCCATATAATGAATCTTAAAGGCATATTATCTTTTCTGCTTCTGTGAACACAATATATATAACAGTTATATGACATCTAAACAAGAGAGTCACTGTAAATAACTCTGCTTTTGTCTTTAACACACAAACATAGGAACTGTATTAAGGTTATTGGCAGGTCTAGCTGTATAAACATATAAGCTATTTTAGCAACCTAGGGCAGGTCTTAGCTGGCCAGCTACAAGATAACCTCGACGGACCATGGCAGTATACAGTGAAGATGGAAGCAGGGAGTCCCTCCATTTCCCTTGCGCAAATGGCCAGATGCATGCTGAGTAGCTTGCATAGTGACAGCTGCATTATCACTATTTGGCAGAGGAGTGACTACTGGCTCTACCAGTCCAAAACGGGGACCTTTTTTACACCTTCTGAGAGGGATGAAAAACTCAACTACTATCGATACATCCTTTGTAGTCGGTTGGTGGCTGCCTACGCTCCCCATCGTCCATCCTCAGGAAAGTTTAACTGGGGGGCAATCTTAGCTCACATTCCACTGCCATGACTGCTGGAGGGGGGTGGGAGGACAGGAGCATTACCAGCTCCGTCAGCAGCAACTTAAGTCTTGAGTCTCTAATGAACACTTTTATTCACCCGCCTACTGAACAAACCACCAAATAGCAGGATATGGAGCAGAACCTAAACCAGCAGGTGGTGGCATACTTGGCATTCACCCTTTCACCCCAGATCCAAGAACCCCTGGATTACTGAGCACCCAAAATTGATTTGTGGCCGCAACTGGCTGAGTTTGTCCTGGGCAAGCTTTCCTGCCCGGCCAGTAGTGTGGCATCAGAGCGAGTGTTTAGTGCTGCGAGTGGCATAGTTACCCCAAAGAGAATTTGCTTTCAACACAAAATGTTGAGAGACTAACCTTTATAAAGATGAATCAGGCCTGGATCAACCAGGATTTCCAGACACTGGTGCCTAATACAACAGACTAGATCACGACGGTAATGATCTGACTCTAGTATTCTGAAACACCGGAACATGTGGCATGTGACAAATGGCCCATGTGCTGATGCAATTATTCTGATGCTGTCAACCACCTGATGCCACATGCCTGCTGCCTCTACTGCCATCTGCACCTACTGTGATCTGTGCTGTTACTGCCAATACTGTTGACCCCCCCCCCCCCTTTGTTCTGGGGCCACTATTGTGACTCTTCATGCTGTTGCCACCCTTACCATTCTGTTACGGGGCACTATTGTGACTATTCATGCTGTTGTCACCCTTATCAGTCTTTTACAGGGCCACTAGTGTTCTTGTTTGGTCTTTTTGACATCACCATTTATTTTTCTGTTCTTCTGATCCGTCAGGTCCTGTTGGTTGAGGGTCCATAAAGCCTCTATCACACAGTCAGTATTTTGCATCAGGATTTGATCATGATTTTGCATCCAAAAGCAGGAGTGGGTCAAATACTGATGCAAAAAAACTGCCCAAATACTGACCGTGTGATAAAAGGGCAGGAGTGGGTACAAAACACAGATATTTCCATCACATGTTATCTCTGTTTTGGACCCACTCCTGTTTTTGCCTTACCAATACTGATCAAATGCTGACCAAATACTGACGGTTTGGCTGATGCTCAAGCTACAGGATCAGCTTTTTTGTGTATTTTTTTGGGCTGTACTTTGGACGCATCAGAAGAAAGAGAAAATAAACAGAGATGTGAACACAGCATTACTGCTGACATCCTCTCCAATGTCATGGGGGCACTACTTGAATCTTGGGCCACTGCACGGTTAAGTCCACGCTAATAAATTAGAGCTGATGCTAACATTGACCTATAGGACTGAGTTTACACTTCTGTTATTTGGTCAGTTATTTCTATCACTTATTGTAGGGCACATTTAGGAGCCAAGCCTACTCTCAGATTAGGTATCATGAACAGATCTAGCCCCGTTCTGTGGTTTTGAGCCACACCTGCTTTGAACTGACAATAACTGATAAGAATAACTGACCAAATAATAAAATGTGAACTAATCCTAAGGCTGCGTTCACACGGGCGAGATTTCCGCGCGGGTGCAATGCGGTAGGTGAACGTATTGCACCCGCACTGAATCCCGACCCATTCATTTCAATGGGGCTGTTCAGATGAGCGGTGAGTTTCACGCATCACTTGTGCACTGCGTGAAAATCGCAGCATGCTCTATATTCTGCGTTTTTCACGCAACGCAGGCCTCATAGAAGTGAATGGGGTTGCGTGAAAATCGCAAGCATCCGCAAGCAAGTACGGTTGCTAGGAGACGATCGGGATGGAGACCCGATCATTATTATTTTCCCTTATAACATGGTTATGAGTGAAAATAATAGCATTCTGAATACAGAATGCATAGTAAAATAGCGCTGGAAGGGTTACATTTAAAAAAAAAAAAATTTAACTCACCTTAATCCACTTGATCGCGTAGCCCGGCATCTCCTTCTGTCTCCTTTGCTGAACAGGACCTGTGGTGAGCATTAATTACAGGTAAAGGACCTTTGCTGACGTCACTCCGGTCATCATATGATCCATCACATGATCTTTTACCATGGTGATGAATCATGTGATGACCGGAGTGACGTCACCAAAGGTCCTTTACCTGTAATGAATGCTCACCACAGGTCCTGTTCAGCAAAGGAGACAGAAGGAGATGCCGGGCTACGCGATCAAGTGGACTAAGGTGAGTTAAATTTTATTTTTATTTTTTTTTAACCCCTCCAGCGCTAGTTTACTATGCATTCTGTATTCAGAATGCTATTATTTTCCCTTATAACTGTGTTATAAGGGGAAATAATACAATCTACAGAACACCGATCCCAAGCCCGAACTTCTATGAAGAAGTTCGGGTTTGGGTACCAAACATGCGCGATTTTTCTCACGCGAGTGCAAAACGCATTACAATGTTTTGCACTCGCGCTGAAAAATCGCGGGTGTTCCCGCAACGCACCCGCACATTTTCCCGCAACGCCCGTGTGAACCCAGCCTAATAGTGACGCACAGTCACTCTACAGCTAACAGAAGGGATTCAAATGCATGTGTTTGCACAGTCATGGATTAAAAGAACCTGCCCATCTAAATGTGCCTCTGATAACCCAGCAAAACGCTTGTTCATAGGGTGATCCTGTCATTCGTGCAGGCACATCAATCATCATTTCTGGGCAGCAGATCATGCTGTCTAAACAGCGATCTGCTACCCAGAAACAGTAATCCCTCAGGAGATTGCTGCATGTAAATACAGTAGTCTCCTTGACAAAATGAGCAGCCGACTGTCGGAAAGGAACACTTCCCTCCTGACAGTTGGATGTAACATCGTGCGGTGTAAACCCACCTTTACACAATGATGTCATAGTTGGAAATTTTGGTTACGGATACGAACACCATGCATTTGCAATAATGCAATCTATGCCCTGATTAAAATAAAAATAAAAAAAACATTAGGCAATTTGTGTAAAGCTTGTTTGCATATGCATCCTACAAAGTTCTTTACCTACACTACCACACGTCATACAGTAAGTACTCTGTTCGAGATTTTAACTGCTATTCCAAAGGAGTCATACACTGGTGTCAGTGTTCCTGCCCTAGAGATTAAGAAGGCAAGACATTTAGGGACTTGAAAAAGAGAATATTTGAACATTTCGGAGATATCGCCTACAACTGAATATAAACCCATTGCCAGAAATATTCAGGAAGTACATGGGGTTAATCCCCAATACATTTCATTTGCTGACATTGAAATAATTAGGGATGAGGGAATCGACCTTGGCTGTTTCATCTGAAGTCGATTCGCATAAAACTTCATAGTAATACGTAGTAATTCGTGGTATTAGAATGTATTGGCTGCGATGAGTCAAAGTTATTACTCCGAAGTCTCATGAGACTTCGTGTAATAACTTAGTGAATTAATTATTACTGTAAAAAAAACTTGATACCGAACTCGGGTTCGGTTTCAAAGTACGACCTGAGGTTGATTGGGGGTTTGGGATCCTATCTAGGCTGATTGGGCCTGGGGGCTCCGGTATGAGGTCATAAGGTCTGATCTGAGGCTAATGGAGGCTAGGAGAACTGATGGGAGGCTGATCTGAGGCTTATGGAGGTTTAGGGGTCAGATCTGAGGCTGATGGAGGTTGGGGGGTCTGATTTGAGGTTGATGGAGCTTGGGGGTCTGATCTGATGCCTGATGAACAATGGAGGTCTAATTTGGGGGTCTGATGAAGAATGGGGATCTAATTTTGAGGGTCCTACTTTTTTCTTATTTTCCTCTTTCAGATCCTAGGTGCGTCTTATAGTCTGATGCATCTTATAGTCTGAAAAATACGGTGGGTACATTTTAGTTTATTGTTATGTACTCATAATTTGGGATTTGATATTGTCACGGTAGGGAGTTGGGGAAAACTCCCCACCGTATAATGTAGGTAGGCGGGATATGCCACTAGGTCTGGAAACAGGAATAAAGGGAGCAGGTAACCTTCTAACTAGAGTTGAGCGAACACCTGGATGTTCGGGTTCGAGAAGTTCGGCCGAACTTCCCGGAAATGTTCGGGTTCGGGATCCGAACCCGAACCGAACTTCGTCCCGAACCCGAACCCCATTGAAGTCAATGGGGACCCGAACTTTTGGGCACTAAAAAGGCTGTAAAACAGCCCAGGAAAGAGCTAGAGGGCTGCAAAAGGCAGCAACATGTAGGTAAATCCCCTGCAAACAAATGTGGATAGGGAAATGAATTAAAATAAAAATAAAAAAAATAAAAATGACCCAATATCAATTGGACAGAGGTCCCATAGCAGAGAATCTGGCTTCACGTCAGCAGAGAATCAGTCTCTTCATGCCATAGCAAAGAATCTGGCTTCATGTCAGCACAGAATCTGTCTTCATGTCATAGCAGAGAATCAGGCTTCACGTCACCCACCACTGGAACAGGCCACTGTCACACATTTAGGCCCCGGCACCCAGACAGAGGAGAGCGGTCCCGTAACAGATTCTGCGCTGACATAAGGCCAGATTCTCTGTCTTCATGTCATAGCAGAGAATCAGGCTTCACGTCACCCACCACTGGAACAGGCCACTGTCACACATTTAGGCCCAGGCACCCAGGCAGAGGAGAGAGGTCCCGTAACAGAGAATCTGGCCTTATGTCAGCGCAGAATCAGTCTTCATGTCATAGCAGAGAATCAGGCTTCACGTCACCCACCACTTGAACAGGCCACTGTCACATATTTAGGCCCAGGCACCCAGGCAGAGGAGAGAGGTCGCGTAACAGAGAATCTTGCCTTATGTCAGCACAGAATCTGTCTTCATGTCATAGCAGAGAATCAGGCTTCACGTCACCCACCACTGAAAAAGGCCACTGTCACGCATTTAGGCCCAGGCACCCAGGCAGAGGAGAGAGGTCGCGTAACAGAGAATCTGGCCTTATGTCAGCACAGAATCTGTCTTCATGTCATAGCAGAGAATCAGGCTTCACGTCACCCACCACTGGAACAGGCCACTGTCACACATTTAGGCCCCGGCACCCAGACAGAGGAGAGAGGTCCCGTAACAGAGAATCTGGCCTTATGTCAGCACAGAATCTGTCTTCATGTCATAGCAGAGAATCAGGCTTCACGTCACCCACCACTTGAACAGGCCACTGTCACACATTTAGGCCCAGGCACCCAGGCAGAGGAGAGAGGTCCCGTAACAGAGAATCTGGCCTTATGTCAGCACAGAATCAGTCTTCATGTCATAGCAGAGAATCAGGCTTCACGTCACCCACCACTTGAACAGGCCACTGTCACACATTTAGGCCCAGGCACCCAGGCAGAGGAGAGAGGTCCCGTAACAGAGAATCTGGCCTTATGTCAGCACAGAATCTGTCTTCATGTCATAGCAGAGAATCAGGCTTCACGTCACCCACCACTGGAAGAGGCCACTGTCACACATTTAGGCCCAGGCACCCAGACAGAGGAGAGCGGTCCCGTAACAGAGAATCTGGCCTTATGTCAGCGCAGAATCTGTCTTCATGTCATAGCAGAGAATCAGGCTTCACGTCACCCACCACTGGAACAGGCCACTGTCACACATTTAGGCCCAGGCACCCAGGCAGAGGAGAGAGGTCGCGTAACAGAGAATCTGGCATTATGTCAGCACAGAATCTGTCTTCATGTCATAGCAGAGAATCAGGCTTCACGTCACCCACCACTGGAACAGGCCACTGTCACACATTTAGGCCCCGACACTCAGACAGAGGAGAGCGGTCCCGTAACAGAGAATCTGGCCTTATGTCAGCGCAGAATCTGTCTTCATGTCATAGCAGAGAATCAGGCTTCACGTCACCCACCACTGGAACAGGCCACTGTCACACATTTAGGCCCAGGCACCCAGGCAGAGGAGAGAGGTCGCGTAACAGAGAATCTGGCATTATGTCAGCACAGAATCTGTCTTCATGTCATAGCAGAGAATCAGGCTTCACGTCACCCACCACTGGAACAGGCCACTGTCACACATTTAGGCCCCGGCACTCAGACAGAAGAGAGCGGTCCCGTAACAGAGAATCTGGCCTTATGTCAGCGCAGAATCTGTCTTCATGTCATAGCAGAGAATCAGGCTTCACGTCACCCACCACTGGAACAGGCCACTGTCACACATTTAGGCCCAGGCACCCAGGCAGAGGAGAGAGGTCGCGTAACAGAGAATCTGGCCTTATGTCAGCACAGAATCAGTCTTCATGTCATAGCAGAGAATCAGGCTTCACGTCACCCACCACTGGAACAGGCCACTGTCACATATTTAGGCCCAGGCACCCAGGCAGAGGAGAGAGGTCCCGTAACAGAGAATCTGGCCTGATGTCAGCACAGAATCTGTCTTCATGTCATAGCAGAGAATCAGGCTTCACGTCACCCACCACTGGAAGAGGCCACTGTCACACATTTAGGCCCAGGCACCCAGACAGAGGAGAGCGGTCCCGTAACAGAGAATCTGGCCTTATGTCAGCGCAGAATCTGTCTTCATGTCATAGCAGAGAATCAGGCTTCACGTCACCCACCACTGGAACAGGCCACTGTCACACATTTAGGCCCAGGCACCCAGGCAGAGGAGAGAGGTCGCGTAACAGAGAATCTGGCATTATGTCAGCACAGAATCTGTCTTCATGTCATAGCAGAGAATCAGGCTTCACGTCACCCACCACTGGAACAGGCCACTGTCACACATTTAGGCCCCGACACTCAGACAGAGGAGAGCGGTCCCGTAACAGAGAATCTGGCCTTATGTCAGCGCAGAATCTGTCTTCATGTCATAGCAGAGAATCAGGCTTCACGTCACCCACCACTGGAACAGGCCACTGTCACACATTTAGGCCCAGGCACCCAGGCAGAGGAGAGAGGTCGCGTAACAGAGAATCTGGCATTATGTCAGCACAGAATCTGTCTTCATGTCATAGCAGAGAATCAGGCTTCACGTCACCCACCACTGGAACAGGCCACTGTCACACATTTAGGCCCCGGCACTCAGACAGAGGAGAGCGGTCCCGTAACAGAGAATCTGGCCTTATGTCAGCGCAGAATCTGTCTTCATGTCATAGCAGAGAATCAGGCTTCACGTCACCCACCACTGGAACAGGCCACTGTCACACATTTAGGCCCAGGCACCCAGGCAGAGGAGAGAGGTCGCGTAACAGAGAATCTGGCATTATGTCAGCACAGAATCTGTCTTCATGTCATAGCAGAGAATCAGGCTTCACGTCACCCACCACTGGAACAGGCCACTGTCACACATTTAGGCCCAGGCACCCAGGCAGAGGAGAGAGGTCGCGTAACAGAGAATCTGGCCTTATGTCAGCACAGAATCTGTCTTCATGTCATAGCAGAGAATCAGGCTTCACGTCACCCACCACTGGAAAAGGCCACTGTCACACATTTAGGCCCCGGCACCCAGACAGAGGAGAGAGGTCCCGTAACAGAGAATCTGGCCTTATGTCAGCGCAGAATCAATCTTCATGTCATAGCAGAGAATCAGGCTTCACGTCACCCACCACTGGAACAGGCCACTGTCACACATTTAGGCCCAGGCACCCAGGCAGAGGAGAGAGGTCGCGTAACAGAGAATCTTGCCTTATGTCAGCACAGAATCTGTCTTCATGTCATAGCAGAGAATCAGGCTTCACGTCACCCACCACTGGAACAGGCCACTGTCACACATTTAGGCCCAGGCACCCAGGCAGAGGAGAGAGGTCGCGTAACAGAGAATCTGGCCTTATGTCAGCACAGAATCTGTCTTCATGTCATAGCAGAGAATCAGGCTTCACGTCACCCACCACTGGAACAGGCCACTGTCACATATTTAGGCCCTGGCACCCAGGCAGAGGAGAGAGGTCGCGTAACAGAGAATCTGGCTTCATGTCAGCACAGAATAAGTCTTCATGTCATAGCAGAGAATCAGGCTTCACGTCACCCACCACTGGAACAGGCCACTGTCACACATTTAGGCCCCGGCACCCAGACAGAGGAGAGGTTCATTCAACTTTGGGTTGCCCCGCAATATAATGGTAAAATGAAATTAAAAATAGTATTGAATGAGGAAGTGCCCTGGAGTAGAATAATATATTGTTAAGTGGAGGTAGTTAATATCTAATCTGCACAAGGGATGGACAGGTCCTGTGGGATCCATGCCTGGTTCATTTTTATGAACGTCAGCTTGTCCACATTGGCTGTAGACAGGCGGCTGCGTTTGTCTGTAATGACGCCCCCTGCCGTGCTGAATACACGTTCAGACGAAACGCTGGCCGCGGGGCAGGCCAGCACCTCCAAGGCATAAAAGGCTAGCTCTGGCCACGTGGACAATTTGGAGACCCAGAAGTTGAATGGGGCCGAACCATCAGTCAGTACGTGGAGGGGTGTGCACAGGTACTGTTCCACCATGTTAGTGAAATGTTGCCTCCTGCTAACACGTTCCGTATCAGGTGGTGGTGCAGTTAGCTGTGGCGTGGTGACAAAACTTTTCCACATCTCTGCCATGCTAACCCTGCCCTCAGAGGAGCTGGCCGTGACACAGCTGCGTTGGCGACCTCTTGCTCCTCCTCTGCCTTCGCCTTGGGCTTCCACTGGTTCCCCTGTGACATTTGGGAATGCTCTCAGTAGCGCGTCTACCAACGTGCGCTTGTACTCGCGCATCTTTCTATCACGCTCCAGTGTAGGAAGTAAGGTGGGCACATTGTCTTTGTACCGGGGATCCAGCAGGGTGGCAACCCAGTAGTCCGCACACGTTAAAATGTGGGCAACTCTGCTGTCGTTGCGCAGGCACTGCAGCATGTAGTCGCTCATGTGTGCCAGGCTGCCCAGAGGTAAGGACAAGCTGTCCTCTGTGGGAGGCGTATCGTCATCGTCCTGTGTTTCCCCCCAGCCACGCACCAGTGATGGGCCCGAGCTGCTTTGGGTGCCACCCCGCTGTGAACATGCTTCATCCTCCTCCACCTCCTCCTCATCCTCGTCCTCCTTCTCCTCCAGTAGTGGGCTCTGTCTGGCCACATTTGTACCTGGCCTCTTGGTGTTGCAAAAAACCTCCCTCTGAGTCACTTTGAAGAGACTGGCCTGAAAGTGCTAAAAATGACCCCTCTTCCTCCTCTTCCTCCTGGGCCACCTCCTCTTCCATCATCGCCCTAAGTGTTTTCTCAAGGAGACATAGAAGTGGTATTGTAACGCTGATAACGGCGTCATCGCCACTGGCCATGTTGGTGGAGTACTCGAAACAGCGCAACAGGGCACACAGGTCTCGCATGGAGGCCCAGTCATTGGTGGTGAAGTGTGTCTGATCCGCAGTGCGACTGACCCGTGAGTGCTGCAGCTGAAACTCCACTATGGCCTGCTGCTGCTCGCACAGTCTGTCCAGCATATGCAAGGTGGAGTTCCACCTGGTGGGTACGTCGCATATGAGGCGGTGAGCGGGAAGGCCGAAATTACGCTGTAGCGCAGACAGGCGAGCAGCGGCAGGGTGTGAACGCCGGAAGTGCGAACAGACGGCCCGCACTTTATGCAGCAGCTCTGACATGTCGGGGTCGTTGCGAATGAACTTCTGCACCACCAAATTCAGTACATGCGCCAGGCAAGGGATGTGCGTCAAACCGGCTAGTCCCAGAGCTGCAACGAGATTTCGCCCATTATCGCACACCACCAGGCCGGGCTTGAGGCTCACCGGCAGCAACCACTCGTCGGTCTGTTGTTCTATACCCCGCCACAACTCCTGTGCGGTGTGGGGCCTGTCCCCCAAACATATGAGTTTCAGAACGGCCTGCTGACGTTTACCCCGGGCTGTGCTGAAGTTGGTGGTGAAGGTGTGTGGCTGACTGGATGAGCAGGTGGAAGAAGAGGAGGAGGAAGCTGAGTAGGAGGAGGAGGAGACAGGAGGCAAAGAATGTTGCCCTGCGATCCTTGGCGGCGGAAGGACGTGCGCCAAACAGCTCTCCGCCTGGGGCCCAGCCACCACTACATTTACCCAGTGTGCAGTTAGGGAGATATAGCGTCCCTGGCCGTGCTTACTGGTCCACGTATCTGTGGTTAGGTGGACCTTGCCACAGATGGCGTTGCGCAGTGCACACTTGATTTTATCGGACACTTGTTTGTGCAGGGAAGGCACGGCTCTCTTGGAGAAGTAGTGGCGGCTGGGAACAACATACTGTGGGACAGCAAGCGACATGAGCTGTTTGAAGCTGTGTGTGTCCACTAGCCTAAATGACAGCATTTCATAGGCCAGTAGTTTAGAAATGCTGGCATTTAGGGCCAGGGATCGAGGGGGGCTAGGTGGGAATTTACGCTTTCTCTCAAATGTTTGTGAGATGGAGAGCTGAACGCTGCCGTGTGACATGGTTGAGATGCTTGGTGATGCAGGGGGTGGTGTTGATGGTACATCCCATGTTTGCTGGGCGGCAGGTGCCAACGTTCCTCCAGAGGCAGAGGAAGAGGCCGAGGCAGCGGCAGCAGAAGAGGCCGAGGCGGCAGCAGCAGAAGAGGCAGCAGGGGGAGCCTGAGTGACTTCCTTGTTTTTAAGGTGTTTACTTCACTGCAGTTCATGCTTTGCATGCAGGTGCCTGGTCATGCAGGTTGTGCTAAGGTTCAGAACGTTAATGCCTCGCTTCAGGCTCTGATGGCACAGCGTGCAAACCACTCGGGTCTTGTCGTCAGCACATTGTTTGAAGAAGTGCCATGCCAGGGAACTCCTTGAAGCTGCCTTTGGGGTGCTCGGTCCCAGATGGCGGCGGTCAGTAGCAGGCGGAGTCTCTTGGCGGCGGGTGTTCTGATTTTGCCCACTGCTCCCTCTTTTGCTACGCTGTTGGCTCGGTCTCACCACTGCCTCTTCCTCCGAACTGTGAAAGTCAGTGGCAAGACCTTCATTCCATGTGGGGTCTAGGACCTCAGCGTCCCCTGCATCGTCTTCCACCCAGTCTTGATCCCTGACCTCCTGTTCAGTCTGCACACTGCAGAAAGACGCAGCAGTTGGCACCTGTGTTTCGTCATCATCAGAGACGTGCTGAGGTGGTATTCCCATGTCCTCATCATCAGGAAACATAAGTGGTTGTGCGTTAGTGCATTCTATCTCTTCCACCCCTGGTGAAGAGCTAGGTGGATGCCCTTGGGAAACCCTGGCAGCAGAGTCTTCAAACAGCATAAGAGACTGCTGCATAACTTGAGGCTCAGACAGTTTCCCTGATATGCATGGGGGTGATGTGACAGACTGATGGGCTTGGTTTTCATGCGCCATCTGTGCGCTTTCTGCAGAAGACTGGGTGGGAGATAATGTGAACGTGCTGGATGCACTGTCGGCCACCCAATTGACTAATGCCTGTACCTGTTCAGGCCTTACCATCCTTAGAATGGCATTGGGCCCCACCAAATATCCCTGTAAATTCTGGCGGCTACTGGGACCTGAGGTAGTTGGTACACTAGGACGTGTGGCTGTGGCAGAACGGCCACGTCCTCTCCCAGCACCAGAGGGTCCACTAACACCTCCACGACCATGTCCACGTCCGCGTCCGCGTCCCTTATTAGATGTTTTCCTCATTGTTCCCGTTCACCACAATTTTGAGAATGGCAAATTTGGGAATAGTTTTTCAACCCAGAAAAAAAAAAAGTGCTTTTACGGTCACTACAAATAACTTGACCAGCTAAAACAGTACAGATTTGCTTGAATAGAAATGTGAGACCTGTTTTTTTTTGCACTGTGTGACAGGTTAAGGTTTAATCACAGAATCAGTCTTCTATCTGCACGGTAGCGTGTGTCTTAGGTTTTTCTGAATGACACTATCAGTACCGTCAATGTAAGATATCCTTTTTGGGATAGATTTCAAGTAGGCCTCAAATACCAGAAACTAGTTATTTTGAGAATGGCAAATTTGGGAATAGTTTTTCAACCCAGAAAAAAAAATGTGCTTTTACGGTCGCTACAAATAACTTGACCAGCTAAAACAGTACAGATTTGCTTGAATAGAAATGTGAGACCTGTTTTTTTTGTTGTACTGTGTGACAGGTTAAGGTTTAATCACAGAGTCAGACTTCTATCTGCACGGTAGCGTGTGTCTTAGGTTTTTCTGAATGACACTATCAGTACCTTCAATGTAAGATATCCTTTTTGGGATAGATTTCAAGTAGGCCTCAAATACCAGAAACTAGTTATTTTGAGAATGGCAAATTTGGGAATAGTTTTTCAACCCAGAAAAAAAAATGTGCTTTTACGGTCGCTACAAATAACTTGACCAGCTAAAACAGTACAGATTTGCTTGAATAGAAATGTGAGACCTGTTTTTTGTTGTTGTACTGTGTGACAGGTTAAGGTTTAATCACAGAGTCAGACTTCTATCTGCACGGTAGCGTGTGTCTTAGGTTTTTCTGAATGACATTATCAGTACCTTCAATGTAAGATATCCTTTTTGGGATAGATTTCAAGTAGGCCTCAAATACCAGAAACTAGTTATTTTGAGAATGGCAAATTTGGGAATAGTTTTTCAACCCAGAAAAAAAAATGTGCTTTTCCGGTCACTACAAATAACTTGACCAGCTAAAACAGTACAGATTTGCTTGAATAGAAATGTGAGACCTGGTTTTTTTTTGCACTGTGTGACAGGTTAAGGTTTAATCTCAGAATCAGACTTCTATCTGCACGGTAGCGTGTGTCTTTGGTTTTTCTGAATGACACTATCAGTACCTTCAATGTAAGATATCCTTTTTGGGATAGATTTCAAGTAGGCCTCATATACCAGAAACTAGTTATTTTGAGAATGGCAAATTTGGGAATAGTTTTTCAACCCAGAACAAAAAGTGTGCTTTTACGGTCACTACAAATAACTTGACCAGCTAAAACAGTACAGATTTGGTTGAATAGAAATGTCAGGTCTATTTTTTAGGCTCAACTTGCCCCTGATGTAGTATTTGGCCAAAAAATAACCACACTGTTGATGGTTAAATGCACTTGGGTGACACAGGCTCAGCCTGCACCAGATGTAGTATATGGCCAAAAAATAATCAGACTGTTGATGGTTAAATGCACTTCAGTGACACAGGCTCAGCCTGCAGCTGATGTAGTATATGGCCAAAAAATAACCAGACTGTTGATGGTTAAATGCACTTCGGTGACACAGGCTCAGCCTGCAGCTGATGTAGGATATAGCACAAAATAACCACACTATTAATGGTTAAATACACTTGGTGATAGCTTGTGCTGGCGCACCACAAGTCACAAAATGGCCGCCGATCACCCCAGAAAAAAAGTGATCTAAAAACGCTCTGGGCAGCCTCAAAAAAGTGAGCAAGTCAATATTAGCACTTCAATGATCCACAGCTGCAGATCGATCACAGAATGAAGTCTTTTGGAGGAGTTAATCACTGCCTAATCTCGCCCTAACGTCGCAGCTGCAACCTCTCCCTATGCTTCAATCAGCAGAGTGACGTGCAGCGCAACGTGACCCAAGCTTATATAGAGGCTGGGTCACATGCTGCACTGGCCAATCACAGCCATGCCAATAGTAGGCAAGGCTGTGATGGCCTCTTGGGGCAAGTAGTATGATGCTTGTTGATTGGCTGCTTTGCAGCCTTTCAAAAAGCGCCAAGAAAGCGCCGAACACCGAACCCGAACACGGACTTTTACGAAAATGTTCGGGTCCGTGTCACGGACACCCCAAAATTCGGTACGAACCCGAACTATACAGTTCGGGTTCGCTCATCCCTACTTCTAACACATCCCTAAATCCTAGCGCCGACCTCCTAACTGTATGAGCGAACCCTAATGGTGGGAGGGCTCATACCCGGAACCTCGTGCCCTACTAACCCTAGAGATCCCTGCTAATAATGTCAGGGCTAGGACACGACCTGTTCATCCACGACACAGATGAAGCAGAGTCTCCAGCAGGGCCTAGCAACAAGAATGGAGCAGACAGTAGCATAAACCAGATTGGCAGGTAAGCACAAATAACACACACTGGAACAACAGCACTTACCTGCCACAACAACTGGATTAGACAACAACTGCTACTGACTAGTGGTTCCCCCTCTGGGAAACCCTGGAACCCACTTCTGCAGGCAGGTGGTCAATGTGGTTCCTCCTCTGAGGAACCCAGGAGCCCCCTCACTGGAGGCACAACACACAGGGAAACACCTTGCATACATGCTGGACGAACAACACTAAAAGACCAGACATGAAACTACAACAAGACGTACACCACACCCTGAACATAAACCCACACCAAACATCAACACAGGTAAGGTAGGGAAACTGGAGGATACATAAGGGATGACAATCTATGTCCAACAAGGTGGCCCTCAAACTGGACAGAAGGTAAGGTCCAGGATGGCAGCATAACTCTAGCTCCACAAAAAAGTCCCACTAACCTCAGGCTCCAAGCCCAAATACTATAAGAGCCCACACCCAGCTCCACCTTGCTCACACTTTAACCCCATGTGCTCCAGAATGGGAAGGGACAACAACCTTAAAGGGGAAGTGTGTAAACATGCTAAAAACTACATGTTGCCATCGGCAACAAGCATGCACGGCTAAAGTTTCATGGTCCACTACCACCTGTTGTGCATTTTCATACGTATACAATATTATCCAATGACATTATAATCAAAATTAATGCTCATCTCATTGCCTTTAAGAATAAGATCAGCTTGAACCAAAATTATATTATGTGGCTGAGGAGGCCAAGATGAGTTCATGGCAAGTTCAGTCTATATAAAAAAAAATATATATATATATATAATTGCGAACATAAACAGACATTGTATTAAAAGTTAGTGCTACAGATATGAGACCATCTGTTAAGGAGTAAGCCAACTCCCTGAAACATGTCTGTCTGGAGGGGACGTGGTTACTTGATAAGGACTCATGTCCTTGGAGCACACCTGCTGTATGAGATTCAATTTATATATTCATATATTATATATATATATATCTCTGTATGGTATATTTAGTTTACAACATATGTTAATCAATAATTCATATAATGTGTTATCTATGTGTAACAATGTATCAATTTATATATATGTCATACTATGTATTTACCATTTAGAAGGGACAGAAACAACTCAGTAAGTTTAAGTTAATTGGATTTCAAAACAATAATTATTCGTGTGCGGAGTAGCATGAAAGCGATCAAGAGAAAGGAAGGGGCGTTCAAGAGAAAAGAAAGCTAGCTAGTAGAGGAGAAGTTGAGGTCTATCAAGATGGAAGCCATAATGAGATGCGCTATGATGGACCACCCAGCTTTCCTAGGAGCAGAAGTGAGATTCCTGCTAGGACTTGGTAAGAGACACAGAAAATGATATTTCATTTTATTAAGACTAATTTGATAGTGTGGGTGAAATTATACCATCTAGATTGGCGAATAAATAAATGATTAAATAAATTGATCATCTCCATATTGAGATGTAGTCTTAGGATATTGTGAGGCTTCATTCTACCTGCAGAAGAATCTAGACTCATAATCTAGCAAAGCATTAAATAATTGCTTATATATATATATTGATATTGATAGAACATTCTTCGCCAAGCTAACTGATGGATTCCCACCGGAAAGACGTCAAGTCCTTCCCATTTAAGATCCTAGATCCCTGTTATTTGTCTTAATAGTCTTACCAAAGTCACATATATTTGAAAATAGTCCAGGATGGGACGGAAGGATACAGTTATCTCTTCTAAGTTATATCCTTGGATGGATTTGCCCATGCCTGAAGCCATGTGATGTGTAGTTGGTTAGAGGGGGGCAGAATGTATTTAGCATTCTATAATGATGTCTAGGATTAGACATGCCCATCCTGATATCATGAGGTTTTCTCTGAACAGAAGTAATGTATATAACTTATGTTCCTACTTTGATATCCTAACCTAATAATAGCTTGATTATAATGTGACAAGTTATTTCCACTCACATGTATTGTTAAGCTTGTAATGCTTTATATTAACGCTATATATATTCATTTGCATGTATCATTGTGTTTATTTACTTATATATGTTTATAACCTTGTAACCAATAAATCTGCATATTTTTATAATATCTGTGTATTATTGTATAATGCAGAACTACATTTTATCATTAACATCATCTCACGTCAAAAAGAGCTTATTTATCTGAGGAAATAGTCGGACTCAGATGTGAATTGTATCAATTAGGTTGTCTACAATTCACCAGGTCATGATTTTAAGAATTTATGACAAATTTTATAAATTTTATTTTTTTATGGTTAATTATTTTTATGACCATAATTAATAATTCTTAATTGAATTATTACCACCCGACACACCAGACCATGACACAGCCGTGACAGATATATTGTGCTAGTAGCTGTATACATTTGTAATGGCATTCCCAATATGGAGGATCGTTGTTTTTCCTAATTACCTAGACATAGCTTTAGGTCCCTTGCCTCTTTTTTCTATTCAAATCAAAATACACTGCCTGTCCCAAAAAAAAGTTGCCACCTGGATTTAACTAAGCAAATAGTAATAAGCCTTCTATTAGATAATTACTGCATGGGCGATTATCCTTCAGCTGGCAACAAGTTATTTAACCCCAACTGGTGCAATGAGTTGCTCCTTATTTCTTAAACAACCATGTCGAAAGACACATCTCGTGGTCGTGGAAAAGATGTTAGTCTGTTTGAGAAGGGTTAAATCATTGGCATGCATCAAGCAGAGAAAACATCTAAGGAGATTGCAGAAACTACAAAAATTTGGTTAAGAACTGTCGAACGCAATATTAAAAACTGGAATGATAGGGGGGACCCATCGTATTCGAGGAAGAATTGTGGCGGGAAAAACATCCTGAATGATCGTGATCGGCGATCACTTAAACGTTTGGTAATATCAAATCGAAGAAAAACAACAGTAGAACTCAGGGCTATGTTTTATAGTGAAAGTAAGAGCATTTCCACACGCACAATGCAAAAGGAACTCAAGGGATTGGGACTGAACAGCTGTGTAGCCATAAGAAAACCACTAATCAGTGAGGCAAACCAGAAAAAAAGGCTTCAATTTGCTACTGAGCATAACGATTGGACTCTGGAGCAAATAAAGAAGGTCATGTGGTCTGATGAGTCAAGATTTACCCTGTTCCAGAGTGATGGGCGCATCAGGGTAAAAAGAGAGGCAGATGAAGTGATGCACTCATCATGCCTAGTGCCTACTGTATAAGCCTGTGGGGGTAGTGCTATGATCTGGGGTTGCTGCAGTTGGTCAGGTCTAGGTTCAGCAACAGTATGTGCTCCAAGAATGAGGTCAGCTGACTACCTGAACATACTGAATGACCAGGTTATTCCATCAATGGATTTGTTCTTCCCTAATGGGCATATTCCAAGATGACAATGCCAGGATTCATCGGGCTCAATTTGTGAAAAAGTGGTTCAGGGAGCATGAGACATCATTGTCACTCATGGATTGGCCACCACATAGTCCAGATCTTAACCCCATTGAGAATCTTTTTTTTTTTTTTTTTGGTGGAGACTTTTTTTTTTTTTGGACAGGCAGTGTATATCATCTTGTCTTCTCCCTATACTGGACGCCATTTATCTGGCATCCTCTATTCATTTTATAGAGGCATCCTATTACATATACACCCACCGCAATGGCTCTGCTGTTTTGCTAGTCTCTGCTCCATTTTCCAAGCACCTCACAGCGTCAGCAGTGTCTGCACATGGCCTGGACCTCCCATTTATGTAACTGGAGATATGCTCTTAACCTGGTATCAGGGGCAGGCTGGGACGGGGGGCAGGGAGGCAATTACCCCCCAGGCCGCCCTAAAAAAAACGGCCGCTGGGCCGTCTTTAACAAAATGTTAATTTTTTTTAAATTCCTCAGGGCTGGTGGTGGCGGCGGGCAGTAGGAGATGAGCGCTTCCATTGTGGAAGCGCTCATCTCCATATTCAGAATCATCTGTATCGCCGTCCTCAGGACAGCGATACAGATGGCTGTGCTTTGGGGCAGGGGAGGAAGAGGCGTCTCCCTCCCCTGTTCTTCTGATAGGCCGCAGGCACTAATGCCTGCAGCCTATCAGAGGCCGGCTCAAGCAGCGCGATTATGTCATTATCATCGCGCCGCCTGAGCCGGGCAGCACACAGTGCGGGACACAGGCCGGAAGAGGCCTGCATCGCATCGCTGCTGATGGAGGTAAGTATTAGTGTTTTATTTATTATTTCTTTGTGGGGGGAGCTGGCACTATGGGGGGGGCTGGCACTATGGGGGGAGCTGGCACTATGGGGGGGCTGGCACTATGGGGGAGCTGGCACTATGGGGGGAGCTGGCACTATGGGGGGGCTGGCACTATGGGGGCAGCTGGCACTATGGGGGGGGCTGGCACCATTGGGGGGAGCTGGCACAATGGGGGGAGCTGGCAGCATGGGGGAGCTGGCACTATAGGGGGGCTGGCACTATGGGGGGAGCTGGCACTATGGGGGGGCTGGTATTATTGGGGGGAGCTGGCACCATGGGGGGAGCTGGCACTATGGGGGGGCTGGCACTATGGGGGGAGCTGGCACTATGGGGGGGCTGGCACCATTGGGGGGAACTGTCACTATGGGGGGCTGGCACTATAGGTGGAGCTGGCACTATGGGGGGAGCTGGCACTATGGGGGGGGCTCGCACTATGGGGGAGCTGGCACTATGGGGGGAGCTGGCACTACGGGGGGGCTGGCACTATGGGGGAAGCTGGCACTATGGGGGGTTGGCACCATTAGGGGGAGCTGGCACAATGGCGGGGAGTTGGCAGCATGGGGGAAGCTGGCACTATGGGAGGGAGCTGGCACTATGGGAGGGAGCTGGCACTATGAGGGAGCTGGCACTATGGGGGAGCTGGCACTATGGGGGGAGTTGGCACTATGGGAGGCTGGCACTATGGGGAGAGCCGGCACTATAGGGGGCTGGAACTATGGGGGGAGCTGGCACTATGGGCGGGGCTGGCACCATTGGGGGGAGCTGGCACCATGGGGGGGAGCTGGCACTATGGGAGGGAGCTGGCACTATGGGGGGAGCTGGCAATATGGGGGGGCTGGCACCATTGGGGGGAACTGGCACTATGGGGGGCTGGCACTATGGGGGGAGCTGGCATATGGGGGTGAGCTGGCACTATGGGGTGAGATGGCACTATGGGGGGGAGCTGGCACTATGGGGGGAGCTGGCACTATGGGGGGGCTGGCACTATGGGGGGGAGCTGGCACTATGAGGGGGGTTGGCATTTCTTACAGCCCCATTTTTTTGGGGGTGGTATTCTGGGGGCATTTATTTCTTGCCTATTTTGGGGGGGGACACTATGGGGGCATTTATTACTGGCACAATATGAGGGGGCACCATGGGGGAGAGGAGCACTATGGTGGTATCTGGGGGCTCTAAAGAGGCTTTTTTATTATTTGCACATTATGGGCGGCACTATAGGGGATAGCGGCACTATGGGGCATCTGGTGTCACTATAGGGGCATTATTTGGGGGCACTATGGGGGACTGGAGCACTATTGGGGCATATGGTGGCACTAAGAAGGGGCATTTTTTACTGGCACATTATGGGGGAGAGGAGCACTATAGGAGCATCTGCCGGGGGCACTAAGCAGGGGTATTTCATGTACTGCCATATTATAAGGAGAACTATTACTACTAGGGGGTATTATGGGGAGCTTTACTACTACTACTACTACTACTGGGGGGCTATGAGGAACATGATCACTAGTATGGGCACTATAGAGGCATTATTGTGCTCTGGCAGAGAATTATTTCTATTGGTGGGATTTTGGGGAGGACTGTTACTTTAAGGGCACCCTGGCACAGTATCAGTTTAGCACAATTATTTTTGGGGGACATTATCTTTATACTATTAGTGTCTGGGCACAGTTATTTTTTAGAGCACTGTGTGCCAATAATTATTGAAGGGGGCACTATCTGTGTAATAGTAGTATTTCCAGGGGGACTGTTTCTGCAGTATAGTATTGGGGGTGGCAGGAAAGGGTGTTCAGAAGATGTGAAGATGATGGAAATGTGGGAAACTAATGTCTGTTTGTCAGTCTCTGCAGAGACGGGAGATGGCTGAAAAATCATCATGGCGGTCTGGTCTGAATGGAGAAGATAAAGAAAGGGAACGTCTACAACAAAGGTGACATCACTGGATGTAAGAGGTCTGGGGCGCTATGTAGGAGAGGAGATGCTCCAGCTCCTCCCCCTGCCATTTGCAGAAGGAGGATTCAGAGCTGGGTGAGGACGGCCAAAGGGGGCAGCAGGCCACGGGCGGGTGGAAGATGGTGGGGCGTACCACAAGCCTTGAGCAGGATCTGGGGAGGGAGGAGAGCGGAGGAGCTTCCTGGCTGTAGCCTGCTGTTTATTGTATAATGTGAAGCAGGCAGTGCAGCCAGGACAGACCCTCCCCTCTCCGTATGATGTGTAGAGACAGGCCTCAACTATAGAATGTCAGCTGTACAGTGTTTGTTGGGAGTGGCCTATTATATGTAGGAAGGGCTTTTAATAATGGGTGGTGCTAAAAAGGGGCCACTTGACTGGATTTGCCCCCCAGGACTAAGGCTGCCGGCCCTCTCCTGCCTGGCATGTTCCTTGGGATGGAGTGTAGCACCATGTGGAGGCCAACACCGCATGTGCACTGTGGAGACATAGCATCCTGATATCTGCACAACTGCAGTAAGTTATCTGTAGTTTTTATAATCCCTTAGCATTAGTGTAGCACCGTGTTGTCACTGCAGGCTCATTTATCTAACTAAAGGAGCCTACTGTAGCTCTGTATAATGGATATTAGAGATGAGCGAATCGAAGCTGACGAAGTTGAATTTGATCCGAATTTCAGGAAAAATTTTATTCGCAATGAATGCGAATTTCCTCATGCTTCGTGGTAACAAATCGCAATTTTCCTAAAATGGCAGCTACACATGTGAGGACTGAGGACATGGGGGAAGGAACTCTGGGAAGGCGGGATCACCCACATTGACATGCCTGCATGCAGCCAATCAGCAGCCAGCCAGCTCTGTGATGTCACAGCCCTATAAATTCGGCAGCCATTTTAGATTCTGCCATTTTCAAGCGTTCAGAATGCAGGGACAGACGTGTGAAGGCGCTAGGGACAGCAATTGGAAAAACCTCATTGTGGAAAAAAAAAAGACTGAAAAAACGATATATAAGTGCAGGGAAAGGATAGGGAGTAATCATGTCACAGCATCTTAGTGCAGAGAGACGTTAGAAGGCACTAGGGACATTGATAGGAAAGAGATTTACAAGTGCAAGGAAAGATTATTTGGGGATCCAAATAGCCATTAGACAGCTCTGTCATTCCAGTTATTTGTTATGCTGCTGCAAGTGCTATGTTTAAAAGCCTTTAGTGGCTTATATCTTAGTATCTTTAGTATCTTATATCAGTACTACAAGAAAAATATATAAGCATTTCACTTCTGCAGTTATTTCTGGTGAAAGCGTATAGGGGCGTATTTCAGTAAAAAAAACTAAAAAATATATGCACTGCACTGTTGCAGGTATTTCTGGTGAAAGCAAATAGGAGCATATTTCAGTAATGTATATATATAGGCGGGTGGCTCTCACCTGGTGGCTATGATGGGTGCTGCTAACTCAAAATTGGGTGCCCGGACCCAAGGTGATTTAGAAATTGAAACAGGAAAGAGAGTGAGCAGTCATATGGTAATAAGATATTTTACTCATAGGATAGGACCTATACGGTCAAAAGGGTAAAACAATTACACACCATTCACAATATAAAATACATTAAACATAAAATAAAATGTTTGCAAATTGGTACCAATGTTTAACAACTGATATCGGGGTAAAATCCTGCTGCCACAACCTGTGTGGGTGTTAGTGTTCAAAGAGAGCTCTATTCATGGAGTGAACTCTCTATGGCAGTTTAAATGTAGCAGTGTCCAATCACTACCACTGCCTCCTATATCACACACCGCACATCAGAATACGGAAGTCCTGAAGATTCCTCAGATGGAGCACTTATAATAACTTGTCTCCAGTATGAACAGTCACCATAATACACAGTCCCTCCGAGGGTACTTAATTCAACCAAATAGATAATGGTGTGGTCCGTGTCCAGAACAACAGTTTGGTAGTTCCTACCTGGTTCCTGGTAATATGTCCCGCTGTGTGGCGTCTTACGGTCCTTCCACGAGGCGAGCGATGCCGGCTGTTCGGGCGTCTTGCGTCGCACGTCTCAGGCCGATGACGTCACAGTATCTTGGGATTCAACAGGCAAGGATAGTACCTGATCAGCAATGTCCACTGCTCAAAACTGGGTCTGTAGTTGTTCGCTGGAAATCTATTCTTGCATGGCCATGCAATCTGTAAAGGGTCCAGTAAATTAGGTGGGCGCTTTTTCCTTTCTTTCACCAGACGCGTTTCGGGGCGTCTACACCCCTTCCTCAGTGGTCAAAGCGCCATTGATTATTCTCCACCTTTTATAGTCTGTTCAGCAATCCAAAAAATCAAGAATCTGGATAATTTGAGTATAATTCCTCCAGTGCGGTTTCTGATGCGATATATGTGCGGTTTCTTTAGCTCTATTGCGTTTTTGCTCAGAATTACATCTAGCACATTACAATGTTCTACCCGACTCAGTGTTTAAGATTAAAAATGATAATTTAATATATATAAAAATATTTTAATACATAAAATGTGAAAAAACATATATTATTGCACATATTTAAAATGAATAAATATAACATGCAGATCTGACATACTAACCCTTTCTACAATCCCATTAATAAACATCGGCTGAAATATTTGCTGGGGGGACTATACATATACATGGGAAGGGAGGTCAAAGGATAAAAAACCTCATAATGAGAAATAAACGTTCTGCCAATAGAATAAATGTAGAAAGTAGGGTTCAGAAGTTAGGGGCGCTGATCCCCACCCCGAGGGGGGGGTCCCAGAGCCGATAAAAAGCTAACTATGGGACCCCCCATCAGGGAAGGGACCAGCGCCCTACAAAAAACCGAAGATCTCCAGGTCCGAATTTAGGCCTGCTGGTAATAAGCAGCCAAATTCATAAATGTGTTTAGATTCGGCCCTGGACATCCTCCTAATGTAATCACCCCCTCTCCAATGTTTGTCAATTTTTTCTAGAGCCACAAAAAACAATTTGGATGGATGCCTATTACTGTATGCACTTCATCGTAATGTTTCGAGAGCGAGTGTTTCAAGTAGCCCTTTTTAATATTTGATACGTGTTCACTAATTCTAGTTTTTAATAGTCTTTTCGTTCTACCAATGTATTGGCGTTTACATGGGCACTGTATCAAATAGATTACCCCAGATGAGTTACAAGTAAGGCAATTATTAATCTCCCAGACAAAGGAGTTATGTGCTGAGTGTACTGTAGTTGTTTTTCTTTCTTGTAGGCTCATCCTGCACCCCATACATCTCCTGCATTTGAAGAAACCTTTTAAGTTCATATAAGATCCTAAATTGGTCATTGTGGGTCTCTTCTCTTTCACTGACGGGGCTATTTTAAGTTTTAAGTTTGGGGCCTTTGTATATATTACTTTAGGTACATTAGGCAGTAATGGGCCAATTATCTTATCACTCACAACATGATGCCAGTGTTTGGATATAATATTTTTTATCTTTTTATAATCGCTACTAAAAGGTAAAATTACTTTAATGTCACTCTTAGGATCCTCAGTTGTTTCAATTATTGTTTTTTCTTCGAAAAAGGACTTTCTTTCAAGCTCTCTCACCTTATTCAGGGATTCATCCAAAACCATTGTTGGGTATTTCTTATCTATAAATTGCTATTTCATTCTGGCTGCCTCTTCCTCAAATTTATCTAATTTGGTACAATTCCTTTTAATTCTCCGGAATTGACCTAGTGGAACATTCAGTGGCCACCTGGGTAGGTGGCAACTGTCAAAGAGGATGAAACCATTTTTCGCAGTCGGTTTTTGATATGTACTGCAAGAATAATGGTCATCCTCTCTCTTTATCAATAGATCTAAAAATTCAGTTTCCTCCTTAATATTGGATGTAAAGACTAGATTTTGATTATTACTATTGCTTTCTTCCAGAAATTTCAGTAATTCCTTCTCTCCCTTTCTCCAAATAAATATCACATCCTCGATGTAACGCCGCCATATGACCAGATCCACCCCAAGTCTGGGCACGTCGGTAGCAGATTCCCATTCTGCCAAAAATAAATTGGCATAACTTGGGGCAAACCTGGTCCCCATAGCGGTGCCACATCTCTGCAGGTAGTACTCCCCCTCAAAATAGAAATAGTTATGCTGTAAAATATACTGGATCCCCTCCAGTATCAGTTTTATTTGGGGGTCTTCAAATGTACCATTTTTTATCAGTTGTTGTTCAACTGCTTCCAATCCCTGTTGGTGGTCTATCACTGTATATAGGGATTGGATGTCTAAAGTTCCCATAATCCAGTCCGGTTCAATTGCCAATCCTTCCAGAATCTGGATAATCTGTGTAGTAACTTTCAAGTAGGTTTTAGTATTTTTCACCACGGGTTGGAGCTGAAGATCTATGTATCTAGATAGGTTGGAAGTGACGGATCCTATTCCGGACACTATAGGGCGTCCCGGAGGGTCCGTCAAGCTCTTATGTACCTTGGGCAAACAGTAGAAGGTAGGTAACCTTCTCTCTGTGTCCAAGATAAACTCCAGTTCTTGTTTCAGGAGAATTCCCTGTTCCAAACCTCTCTTACACAGATCCTCCAATCCCTGATGAAAACTCTGTATTGGGTCACTCTTAAGTTTTATATATGTCGCCTGATCGGCTAACAGTCTAAGACATTCTTTGTTATATTGTTCGGTGTCTAAAATTACTGTAGCTCCGCCTTTATCAGCCGGGCGTATGGTTACCTTATTATCTTTCTGGAGTGATTTGATGGCCTGAATCTCACGTTTTGTTAAATTATTATTAGTAGGAGGTCTGGCTTTCATCTTTCTTAGGTCATCTTCAACACATTTTTGAAAAGTCGCAATTTCCCTACTTATCTCATTCCGTGGGAACATTTTAGATCTCTTTTTTAAGGAGGTATGTTTGAATGAATCAATTGATTTCTTATCGGCTAATTCTCTAGTTAGAGGATTTTTTATCTGATATTTCTTAAGACAGAGGTTCCTAATAAATTTTTGGACACCTATAAAGGTTGAGAATCCAATATATTTTACAGCATAACTATTTCTATTTTGAGGGGGAGTACTACCTGCAGAGATGTGGCACCGCCATGGGGACCAGGTTTGCCCCAAGTTATGCCAATTTATTTTTGGCAGAATGGGAATCTACTACCATCGTGCCCAGACTTGGGGCGGATCTGGTCCTATGGCGGCATTACATCGATGATGTGATATTTATTTGGAGAAAGGGAGAGACAGAATTACTGAAATTTCTGGAAGAAATCAATAGTAATAATCAAAATCTAGTCTTTGCATCCAATATTAAGGAGGAAACTGAATTTTTAGATCTATTGATAAAGAGAGAGGATGACCATTATTCTTGCAGTACATATCAAAAACCGACTGCGAAAAATGGTTTCATCCTCTTTGACAGTTGCCACCTACCCAGGTGGCTACTGAATGTTCCACTAGGTCAATTCCGGAGAATTAAAAGGAATTGTACCAAATTAGATAAATTTGAGGAAGAGGCAGCCAGAATGAAATAGCAATTTATAGATAAGAAATACCCAACAATGGTTTTGGATGAATCCCTGAATAAGGTGAGAGAGCTTGAAAGAAAGTCCATTTTCGAAGAAAAAACAATAATTGAAACAACTGAGGATCCTAAGAGTGACATTAAAGTAATTTTACCTTTTAGTAGCGATTATAAAAAGATATTATATACAAACACTGGCATCATGTTGTGAGTGATAAGATAATTGGCCCATTACTGCCTAATGTACCTAAACTAATATATACAAAGGCCCCAAACTTAAAACTTAAAATAGCCCCGTCAGTGAAAGAGAAGAGACCCACAATGACCAATTTAGGATCTTATATAAACTTAAAAGGTTTCTTCAAATGCGGGAGATGTATGGGGTGCAGGATGAGCCTACAAGAAAGAAAAACAACTACAGTACACTCAGCACATAACTCCTTTGTCTGGGAGATTAATAATTGCCTTACTTGTAACTCATCTGGGGTAATCTATTTGATACAGTGCCCATGTAAACGCCAATACATTGGTAGAACGAAAAAACTATTAAAAACTAGAATTAGTTAACACGTATCAAATATTAAAAAGGGCTACTTGAAACACTCGCTGTCGAAACATTACGATGAAGTGCATAATAGGGATCCATCCAAATTGTTTTTTGTGGCTCTAGAAAAAATTGACAAACATTGGAGAGGGGGTGATTACATTAGTAGGATGTCCAGGGCCGAATCTAAACACATTTATGAATTTGGCTGCTTATTACCAGCAGGCCTAAATTCGGACCTGGAGATCTTCGGTTTTTTGTAGGGCGCTGGTCCCTTCCCTGATGGGGGGTCCCATAGTTTGCTGTTTATCGGCTCTGGGACCCCCCCTCGGGGTGGGGATCAGCGCCCCTAACTTCTGAACCCTACTTTCTACATTTATTTCATTGGCAGAACGTTTATTTCTCATTATGAGGTTTTTTATCCTTTGACCTCCCTTCCCATGTATATGTATAATCCCCCCAGGCAAATATTTCAGCCGATGTTTATTAATGGGATTGTAGAAAGGGTTAGTATGTCAGATCTGCATGTTATATTTATTCATTTTAAATATGTGCAATAATATATGTTTTTTCACATTTTATGTATTAAAATATTTTTATATATATTAAATTATCATTTTTAATCTTAAACACTGAGTCGGGTAGAACATTGTAATGTGCTAGATGTAATTCTGAGCAAAAACGCAATAGAGCTAAAGAAACCGCACATATATCGCATCAGAAACCGCACTGGAGGAATTATACTCAAATTATCCAGATTCCTGATTTTCTGGATTGCCGAACAGACTATAAAAGGTGGAGAATAATCAATGGCGCTTTGACCACTGAGGAAGGGGTGTAGACGCCCCGAAACGCGTCTGGTGAAAGAAAGGAAAAAGCGCCCACCTAATTTACTGGACCCTTTACAGATTGCATGGCCATGCAAGAATAGCTTTCCAGCGAACAACTACAGACCCAGTTTTGAGCAGTGGATATTGCTGATCAGGTACTATCCTTGCCTGTTGAATCCCACGATACTGTGACGTCATCGGCCTGAGACGTGCGACGCAAGACGCCCGAACAGCCGGCATCGCTCGTCTCGTGGAAGGACCGTAAGACGCCACACAGTGGGACATATTACTAGGAACCAGGTAGGAACTACCAAACTGTTGTTCTGGACACGGACCACGCCATTATCTATTTGGTTGAATTAAGTACCCTCGGAGGGACTGTGTATTATGGTGACTGTTCATACTGGAGACAAGTTATTATAAGTGCTCCATCTGAGGAATCTTCAGGACTTCCGTATTCTAATGTGCGGTGTGTGATATAGGAGGCAGTGGTAGTGATTGGACACTGCTACATTTAAACTGCCATAGAGAGTTCACTCCATGAATAGAGCTCTCTTTGAACACTAACACCCACACAGGTTGTGGCAGCAGGATTTTACCCCGATATCAGTTGTTAAACATTGGTACCAATTTGCAAACATTTTATTTTATGTTTAATGTATTTTATATTGTGAATGGTGTGTAATTGTTTTACCCTTTTGACCGTATAGGTCCTATCCTATGAGTAAAATATCTTATTACCATATGACTTAGATGTTGTGAGTGCTCACTCTCTTTCCTGTTTCAATATTTCAGTAATACAAGAAAAATATATATACGCACTTCACTCTTTAATTTTGTTTCTGGTCAAAGCGTATAGGGTCGTATTCCAGTGCAACAAGAAAAATATATACTCAGTGCATTTCTGCAGTTAATTCTGGTCAAAGCGTATAGTGGCCTATTTTAGTCCAACAAAATAAATATATTCTCAGTTCTCTTCTGCAGTTATTTCTGTTGAAAGCATATAGGGGCGTATTACAGTAAAAAAAGAAAAATATACGCACTTCGCTGGTGCACTTATTTGTGGCAAAAGCGTTCAGTGGCCTATTTCATTATAGAAATAAAAAAATATAAGCACTTCACTGGTGCAGTTATTTGTGGCAAAAGGGTTCAGTGGCATATTTCAGTACAGAAAGAAAAATATATACTGTACGCACTTCACTGGTGCATTTATTTCTGCTGAAAGCGTTTACTGGCCTACGGTATTTCAGTACAAAAAGAGAAATATATTCTCAGTTCACGTCGGCGGTTATATGTGTTAAAAGCATGGCTGGGAGTCAGCAGGGTGGCAGCAGTGTGAGGTCGGGAGCGAAACGTGCCCGGGGTAAAACACCTGCTTCGCAGCAGCCTACCTACCCGGGAAGTAGTGGTGCAGGGGTTCACGGAAGTAGCGGCGGTAGCAGTCAGTGAGTTCAGTGGTTATATGTGTTATTTTGTATTTCAGTACAAAAAAATATATACATTCTCAGTTCACGTCGGCAGCGGTTATATGTCTTGAAATCGTTTAGTGGCCTATTTCAGTACAAAAATAAAAATACATTCTCAGTTCACGTCGGCGGTGGTTATATGTGTTGAAAGCGTTTAGTGGCCTATTTCAGCACAAACAGAAAAATGCATGACCAAGGTATTGTCGATTTGCTTCCCTTAAACTTACCCCATTCCCCAAAGAGACACGACAACATAGGTGGATTTTATTGGCCACAGCAGCCATTTTATTATAAACATAAATAACATAAATATTAAATAACAACGTCCCCAAGGCCTCCCTACCTGGAGGCCCGCCCACATAACCTACACTGAAAAAACACGGGGAGGGTCCTTGGAGCCCCATAAACCAGCTGGGTAACTGCCCTCGCCCCTCCTTCAGATTACCTCTAGCCATTAAACGCCAGCTCAGAGGCAGAACCCGTCGTTAACCATGGGCAACACGAGGGCAGATACCCGCCATACGCCACTCCATCATCCAATACCTGGGGAGTCCGGAGCCTCCTGTGGCTCCCTCCCCACCACGCCAGAGCCACCATAACCACCAACTCCAAGGACTCCCCACCGCCCACGACCCAAGGGGGGGAAACACCCCACCCCCTTGCGTCCCGCCACACCCGCAAAGCCACTTCAATCCCGTCCTGCAACCCTGAGCACCACAAACCAATGCCCACTGCATTCAAATGCATCCCATCACTCCTCCAAAACTCCCCCTCCCCTGCCTCAAGCTCCCTATGCCTAAACACAACCCCTCCATTCCTTGCCACAAAGTGACCTACCTCTCTATTGACCTTTATCCGTGCGTTGTTTAGCCTTTCCACCGATCTGGCCTCCCTCCAATGTTTTCTCGGCACAATGTCAGACCAAACCGTCACCATATTTGGAAACTGTGCCCACAACCTGAGTAGGTCAAACTTTATATCCTTCGTCAGCTCCCTGCAGTAGCGCACCCCCAAATCATTCCCCCCCACATGCAACACTAAGACCCCCGGGGAAGAATCCAACCTTGCAACCTGTGGAACTCAGGTAGCACCCTGCTCCACTTCATGCCCCTCAGACCTAACCACTTAATCACCGCAACGTCCCTTGAAAATCTCAGTTGCCTACCGTTCGGTCTGACATCCGCCCGCAACGCCCCCCCCCCCCCAAAAAAACATAGGAGAGGGCGATAATCCAAACCAGACAAGCCACCTGCAAAACAAAACACATAATCAATAATAGAAGGCCCTCACCCCCCCCCCCCCCCCACCATGCCTTAGCCCAACTTCGACTACAATAATAACGCCGGCCTAACATACAACCGAAACTGAATGGACTCCCACCGACCAATGCGACGAATAACATCGCCCCCCAGACCCCTACGAGCCACCTCATTAGCCGCCCCGATGTGGAAGGAGTGATTCCCAAACAGCAAGGGGTCCCTACCCAACTGCCTCATACAAGCATGCAAAACAGCTATAAACTGAAAATGAGACAAGAATGATCCGTCCTCGTGAACCAACAACGGCCCCTCCAAACCAACCCCCCGCACCCCAAATTCCCTAAGACACCATACCGGGCACACCACCGAACCCTCCACTTGAAACAAAACCACCCGACACCCCCTACCCGACTGATCAGTTTTTGACTTCCTAATCCCAAATTCGATCCTATCATAAAATAAGTCTACGTCCTCCCTTCGCAAACCCCCCCGCGCGGCACCTACTTGGGCTAACCAATTCCCCAATCCGCAACGCCCCAAAAAAGGCTAACGAAAAAGCCAATCTAAGCAACCTCTCCTCCCCTACCGACACACAAACCTGCCCTAACTGTCCAAACAAATGCCCTAACAACTCAAAAGAGACTGGCCGGTGTTGATCCCCTTTTGACGACGACCTCCTCCAACCTCTTAAAGCCTGCACAACCCAAAATGATTTTGTAACATCCCGCACGTTCCGACTCCTGCAACCAAACGCCACACCCGCCATAAACTTGTTCATCCTGGATACCTACCAACCCTCCTATCTGCAATATCTCACAAACAGCAGCAACAACACCCCTTCCTCCAGCCCATACCCCTGAAAACGCTGTTTCCAGGTGCCCCACAGATCCCATGCATTCCCGTACGCCGCCCAGGTCCCAGACGCCAATGACCGCCTCACCAACTCGTCTACCGACCAAATGGCAGATTCCACAATTCCTGAGGGAAGCCCGCTCCTTCCTCGTCTGCCTCCGGTGCCAGCACCCGAAACCGGTCCCACTGGAAACGAGACAAAGCATCAGCAATTGAGTTATCCACCCCAGGAACATGGGCCGCAACTACCCAAGAATTCAATGACAAACAAACCAAAACAAGGTGTTGCAGTAAGCGCACCACCAGAGGAGACGAGGCCAAAAGATGATTAATAAATTTCACCACTTCCAAATTGTCGCAATGGAAGCACACTTTTTTATTCCGGAAAAACTCCCCCAAATAACCACCGCCACCACAATGGGGAAGAGCTCTAGCAACACCAGATTCTTCACCCAACCCTCCTCCCTCCATTGCGTTGGCCACTCCCCCACGCACCACCGACCCTGCAAATAAGCCCCAAAACCAAACCCCCCCGCCGCGTCAGTAAACAAGTCAAGGTCTGCTGCTACCATTACGTCAGCCATCCACAATGAACGCCCATTTTACGCCTCCAAAAAGGACGCCCACACCCCCTAATCCTCACGCAGCTCACGATGGAGCCGTTCAAAATGATGAGGGGACTGGACTCCTGCTGTTGCCCTAGCCAACCGTCTGCAAAAAATTCGCCCCATAGGCATGATACGGCACGCAAAGTTGAGCTTCCCTAACAAAGACTGAATCTCCCGTAGCCGCACGTTTTTCCGCCCGCAGGCCGATGCCACAACCTGCCGTAAATCCGCCAACTTGTCCTCTGGCAACCTGCACTCCATTGCCACCGTGTCAATAACTATGCCTAGAAAGCTCAAAACGGTAGCAGGGCCATCCGTTTTTTCAGACGCCAAGTGGACCCCAAAGTGATGCGCCATTGCCTCGCAGGAGTGTAACATAACCGAACAACCGCTCGCGTTCGGTGGCCCGATGAACAAAAAATCATCCAAATAATGGATGATGGACCCCCAGCCCGACCATTCCCGCGCCACCCATTCCAAAAATATGCTAAACGACTCAAAATAAGCACACGAAACCGAACAAACCATGGGTAGACACCTATCAACAAAAAACCCACCCTCCCAAAAACAGCCCAGCAAATGTTGACACTCAGGGTGCACCGGCAAAAGACAAAATGCCGCCTCAATGTCCACCTTGGCTAACAGAGCTATCTGCCCGTATTCCCTAACCCAACGAACCGCTTCATCAAACGATGTGTAAACCACCGAACACAACTCCGGCGCAATCCTGTCATTAACCGAGCCCCCTTTTGGAAAAAAGAGAGGTGGTGTATAAGACGAAATTTGTTAGGCTCCCTCTTGGGTACCACCCCTAGCGGCGACACCCTCAATTCCGGCATCGGCAACTCCCCTAAGGGCCCTGCCATGCGCCCCAACTCAACTTCCTTCCTCAACTTCTCGGACACCACCCCCGGGAACTCCGCCGCCGACCTCAAATTCTTTTCCCAACCTCCCCCTCCACGAACTGGATGCGAAAACCCTCCCTAAACCCCTCCAAAAGGAACTCCGCCGCCCCCGTGTTCGGGTACCTACTTAGGAACGACACCATCGTGACCACCCGAATTGGCGTCTGCCCCTTTTTCAGCCACATCCCCCCAGCTCTTCCCCTTGCGTCCTCTGAAGCACTTCTGTGCTCCATGATTCCCTCCAACGAGGAACATTCATGCTTAAACTTGCACTTATCCCCATATTTACACCCCCCTTCCTCGTTGAACTGGAAACATAACCCCTTTTGAGAGGCCGCCGAGCGCTCCAAGTTTCCGGAACCCCCGGCTCCTCCCTGAAAGGACTGCCCTGCCCTAACCGGAGCCATCACCCGCATCCACAAGCCAATGTCTTTGTGGTCCCACCGGATGCTCGTACGAACCGCCTTCCGTTGCCGAAACTGCTCATCATATATCAGCCAACCCAGGCCCCCGTACACCCGGTACGCCTCCCCAATCGCATCCTGGTAACAAAAAAGCGCAGAATAATTTACCTTCTCCCCAATGACGCTGGCCAGGATCGCAAATGCCTGCAGCCAATTGGAAAAAGTCAGCGGAATCAGCCGATGCCGCCACTTATTCTCATCCTCCTTCTTTTTATCCTACCTACGGTCCCTATCCAAATTAAATCTTTCCAGCGGGAGTAACGAGAATATATCCACGTACTCCCCCTTCCAGATACTCTCCTTAACCTCAGGATTTAAATGAGCCCCCAGAGGCCCCTCAAAGCACACGTAAACCTCGCCCCTTGCAGCGTAATCCAGACGAGGTTCCCCTTTTTCCATAGCCCCTTCCCTCTCAACCGAGCCTTGCGGAACCGACGACCTCCCGGGCGCGCTCCCAGCCGCCTCCGCCCCAATGACCCCCGCCACACTAGTAACCGCTGGTGAAAGCCCCGGCAATCCCCCTGCCGGCGACCCGGACCCCAGACCAGTTCCCACTAGCCCCTTAACCAGCTCCCGCAAACCAAATAACAACTCCCCCAGACCGCCAGTGACGAATGCCCCTGGGCCCCCCCCAACCACAGGACCCCCCCCCAAAACAAGAAACCGTTAACTTAAAACCCCCCTGTGTCTCACTTAGCTGCGTGGATGCTGTGACTCCACCAGCTGCAACGTGAGGTAGTGGAGCTTGACCGGCGTAGACTACTCTTCTGGACGTCCCCAGCTGCTCAGCAACCAACGACCTTTCTCCTGACATCGCAGTCCTCCAAGCCTACAGTACTGCAGCTTCACCACTAGGGGCCGCCACCGCCGGGGCCGACGCCGCTTCCAGGCCAGCCTCCTGCTGCCCGACTTTTTTCTCCAGCACAGGGCCACCATCTTGACCCCGCTGTTCACCTGGACCCGACTGCATCGCTCTCCCACACCGGGCACACTCACCCCCGCCTGGGGCAGCTGCTGATCCCGATCCAGCTCCCCCGCCGCTTGCTGCTGTGGAGGAGGCGTCCGGCCTCCCCCTACCCGGGTCCCGCCTGGCAATTGGATTCCTCCCAGCACGCGACCGCTGGGCATCTGTCCCCCATTGACTTTCAATAGTGTTCAAGACCGATCCGTCATGGCTATGTTACAGATAATACAAACGGATCCGTTCATGACAGATGCATGCGGTTGTATTATTGTAACGGAAGCGTTTTTGCAGATCCATGATTGATCTGCAAAAAACGCTAGTCTGAAAGTAGCCTTATCTGGCATCCGCAGTGTTTGGCCCTGTGGCCAGTTTTTTCACTAACCTGTTCCTTGGTATTTTCCAGCACCTAGTCAAAAAAGGACTGTTGTCCAGTTGTGGGCCATCATTTAGGACAGATTGTGCAAGCAGGTAGGGACTGTTGTGCAGGTGAGTTCAGGGCTTCACTGTTCCTTACAGTATGGCCCCTTGCAGACGAGTGTGTCCGGATTAGGTCCAGATGCGTCCCGGTGCATTGCGGCAAACCCGCGCGAGTAGGTACGCAATTGCAGTCAGTTTTGACTGCGATTGCATTCCGATGTTCAGTTTTTATCGTGCGGGTGCAATGTGTTTTGCACGCGCGTAATAAAAAAACAACTGTGGTACCCAGACCCGAACTTCTTCACAGAAGTTCAGGTTTGGGTTATTTGTAGTGTAGATTGTATTATTTCCCCCTATAACATGGTTATAAGGGAAAATAATAGCATTCTGAATACAGAATGCATAGTACAATAGGGCTGGAGGGGTTAAAAAAATAATAATAATAATTTATCTCAACTTAATCCACTTGTTCACGCAGCCGGCATCTCTTCTGTCTTCTTTTGTGAGGAATAGGACCTTTGATGACGTCACTACGCTCATCACATCGTCCGTCACATGATCCATCACCATTCTGTATTCAGAATGCTATTATTTTCCCTTATACCTATGTTATAAGGGAAAATAATAATGATCGGGTCCCCATCCCGATCGTCACCTAGCAACCGTGCGTGAAAATCGCACCGCATCCGCACTTGCTTGCGGATGCTTGCGATTTTCACGCAACCCCATTTATTTCTATGGGGCCTGCGTTACGTGAAAAATGCACAAAGAGGAGCATGCTGCGATTTTCACGTAACTCATGTGCACAGTCCCATAGAAATGAATGGGTCCGGATTCAGTGCGGGTGCAATGCGTTCACCTCACGCATTGCACCCAAGCGGAAATCTCGCCCGTGTGAAAGGGGCCTAACAAGTGCATTGTATTCATATCCATAATATCTAAGTATGAGATCAATGTGTAATCCTCCTTGGTTGGGTTGGGAAATATATGTAACTGCTTTACATATCTAATTTAATTTAAAAAAAAAAAAATTTAAAGATTTAAAAAAACTATTTCTGTTTGCTGCCAAATAATCATACTTTCTGGGCTGAGGTTGATGCTACTCTCAGCATCACATGGGTTAAAAATACTCATTAGGGTAAGTGTGAAGGATTTTCTAGTAATTATATACTCAAAAGTCAATAATGTGTTTTCAAACAACTTGGAAAAGTGCTTTCCCGCTGGGCTTAGCTTAAAAGTCAAAATACTTCAGCATTTTATAGATCAAAATAATAGAGGAAAGGTTGCTGTACATTAGGCATGAGAATTGGTGTTGATCAGCAATGCTCGAGTCTCCTCCCCGCACGTTTGTTGGCTGCTATCTATTTTTAGCACATCCTGCGCTAAATAGCGTGCAATAGTTAGGCTGCTGCAGACATTATGTGCGCTACATATCCTTTGTAACGTGTGCGCATCCCAAAAATATCTGTGACATCCAGTGTACTTTTTCCATAGACGGTGTCCTCTGCGGACAGTGACATTAGCTGTGCTACATCTCTTGTGTAACGTGTGCACATCCAAAAATACCTGTGACATTCCCTGTAATTTTATACTAGCCGCTGGTGACATCAGCAACATTATCTGCGGTATTTCTCCTGTGTAACGTTTCCACATCCAAAATACCTGTGACATTCCCTGTAATTTTTTATTAGACGCTGCTGACATCAGCGACATTATCTGCGGTATTTCTCCTGTGTAACTTTCCACATCCCAAATACCTGTGACATTCAATGTAATTTTTTATTAGCCGCTGGTGACAGCATTGACATTATCTGCGGTATATCTCCTGTGTGACGTTTCCACATCCCAAATACCTGTGACATTCCCTGTAATTTTTTACTAGCCACTGGTGACATCAGCGATATTATCTGCGGCATTTTTCCTGTGTAAATTTCCACATCCCAAATACCTGTGACATTCAATGTAATTTTTTATTAGCCGCTGGTGACAGCATTGACATTATCTGCGGTATTTCTCCTGTGTGACGTTTCCACATCCCAAATGCCTGTGACATTCCCTGTAATTTTTTATTAGCCGCTGGTGACATCAGCGACATTATCTGCAGTATTTCTCCTGTGTAACTTTCCACATCCCAAATACCTGTGACATTCAATGTAATTTTTTATTAGCCGCTGGTGACAGCATTGACATTATCTGCGGTATATCTCCTGTGTGACGTTTCCATATCCCAAATACCTGTGACATTCCTTCTAATTTTTTAATAGCCACTGTTGACATCAGCGATATTATCTGCGGTATTTCTCTTGTGTAACTTTCCACATCCCAAATACCTGTGACATTCAATGTAATTTTTTATTAACCGCTGGTGACAGCATTGACATTATCTGCGGTATATCTCCTGTGGGACGGTTCCACATCCAAAATACCTGTGACATTCCCTGTAATTTTTTATTAGCCGCTGGTGACATTAGCGACATTATCTGCGGTATATCTCCTGTGTGACGTTTCCACATCCCAAATACCTGTGACATTCCCTGTAATTTTTTATTAGGTGCTGGTGACATCAGTGACATTATCTGCGGTACAGTAAATACCTTTTTTTATTTTTTTGCGCATACACTTACAAATCCTACGCTACTATACTTTCAAACATATCTAACATTTAATATGAAGAAGGCGAGCAGTAAGGGACAGGGAAGTGGCAGTGATGCTTATGGTGCACGCAGAGGCCGTGGCCCTGGGCGCATTGACACTGTGACTGCTGCCAGAGCACAAGAAAAACAATCATCCACGATACCTAGCTTCATGTCCCAGTTTGCAGGGCTGCGCAGGACAACGCTCTCGTAGTCAGACCAGTTAAGCACCACCCTGCCTTCCACCAAGTGCAGTCTCAGTAGCCAAGAGTCTGGTCAACACAATCCTCACCCTGATCCTCCTTCCTCCCACCATGGAGAGTCTTGCCAAGCAAGTGATCCCACACTCGGATATTGTGAGGAGCTATTTTCAGCACCATTCCTTCATTTGGGCCTCTCGACAAGCCCGCTTGAAGAGGGACATAAGATCTTGTGCCCTGATTCCCAAACTCTTGAGCATCCACAGTCACAAGAAAATGGCGGTGGGGAACGGCAATTAATGTTTCAAGAGGTGATGATGATGAGACACAGTTGCCAATAAGTCAACGGCAATTAGTGTCTCAAGAGGTTGATGATGAGGATGAGACACAGTTGTCAGTAAGTGAGGTTGTTGTTAGATCAACAAGTCAGGATGATAAGCAGAGTGAGGAAGTGGAAGAGTAGGTGGTGGACGATGAAGTCACTGACCAAATCTGGGAAGGTGGCAAGCCGAGCAAGGACAGCAGTACAGAGGGGGAGGAATCCGCAGCACCACAACAGGCTGGAAGAGGCAGTGGGGTGGCAAAAGGGAGAAGGTGGGCCACACTATACAGGCCCGCAACTGTTCCCCGGAGCACATCCTTGCAGAAATCTCCATGCCAAGGGGTAGGTGTTCCGCAGTCTGGCACTTTTTTGAGGAAAGTGCGGACGACAAAAGAATTGTAATTTGCAACCTGTGCCATAGAAAAATGAGCAGGGGCGTGAACACTAGCAACCTCACCACCACCAGCATGATCCGCCACATGGCATCAAAGCACCGTAATAGATGGGCCGAACGCCTGGGTCCACAATCTGTGTCTGCGGGTCACACCACTGCCTCCTCTTTCCCTGTGTTACGTGCTGGCCAATCCCCTGTTGAAGGCGCAGGATTAGATGCCTTCCACCCTGCACCTGGACCTTCGCAAGCACCATCAGCGACCACATCCACATCCGTGTCCCAGCACAGTGTACAAAAGTCCTTACCCCAGGCATTTGAACGCAAGCTCAAATACCCAGCCACCCACCCACAGGCCATAGCACTAAATGCGCAACTTTCCAAGTTACTGGCCCTGGAAATGTTGCCATTTAGGCTTGTGGACACTGAGGCCTTCCGCAGCCTGATGTCGGCGGCCGTCCCTCGTTACGCAGTGCCCAGCCGCCACTATTTTTCACGGTGTGCCGTGCCCGGTTTACACCAGCATGTGTCTTGTAACATCACCCGTGCGCTGACCAACCTAGTTACTGGGAAGGTCCACTTAACCACTGACACATGGACAAGTGCTTTCGGCCAGGGACGCTACATTTCCCTGAAGGCACGCTGGTTGAGTGTTGTGGAGGCCGGGAGAGAGTCGTACCCTGGGAAGGCACAGGTGCTACCGACGCCAAGGATTGCGGGCCCTATTTCAATAAAGGTTTCTGCCACCACCTACGTTAGTGTCTCCAACTCCCACTTCTCCTCCTCCACTTCCACCTCAGAATTATCCTCTTGCAGCACCAGTCAGTAGCTCGAAGCAGTGTAGCACTGCATTGGGGAAGCGTCAACAGGCTGTGCTTAAGCCTATCTGCTTAGGTGACAAACAGCACACCTCCGCAGAGCTGTGGCAGGGGATAAGATACCAGACTGAGCTGTGGCTCTCGCCACTCAACCTAGAACCAGGCATGGTTGTGTCTGATAATAGCCATAACTTGGTGGCGGCTTTGGAGCTCGGCAAGCTCACACACATCCCATGCCTAGCCCATGTCTTCAACTTAGTGGTTCAACGGTTTCTATTGGTGAAGGTGCGCTGCGTGTGTGGCCATTTCCGCAAGTCATCGACAGCTTCTGCCAGTCTGTCAATGCTGTAGCAGCGCTTACAATTGCCAGCTCACCGACTGTTGTGTGACATGAGCACGCGCTGGAACTCGACGTTCCACATGTTGGCCAGGCTTTGTGAGCAGCAGAGGGCAGTAGTGGAATACCAGCTGCAACATGGTTGCCACATTTCCAGTCAGCTTCCGCTCTTCACAAGCGAGGAGTGGGCATGGATGTCTGACCTCTGTGAGTGTACTGTCTTCTCTTCAGTAGCCATTGCATTGTTTTTTGTTAATGTGTATTCATATGTGTGCCTATAGCGCCACCTAGTGACCTTTAGCTGTAAGCGCATTGTTGCCTTGTTATAAGCTATGAATATTACCTAGGTTACCCAACTTCCTGCTCGCAAGGCTTTGTGGGAAAGAGACAGGGACCTTCCACCCTTTTCCTTCACCTCTTGGAAGCAGCAGCTGCCCATTGTGTGTCTCTTTACTCAAGCATCGTCGGTAAGGGATTAATTAATGTTTTCTTATAAGCTTTGTGTACATTGTGCTGTACATTCAGTTCTTTGCATGTTTCCTTTTTTCTTATAGTTTACCTTATCTACTGCCGGTTAATAAAACCACAGATTACAGAAACAAGCCTCAACTTATTAACTAGTAGAATGGTGATATCTGCCTGTTGAACTGCATATAGACCACGGGGGTACATGTTGTGAGAACAGGACAGTGAGGTTTTAAGAAACTTTAAGGAATCAACACAGATGGTGAGCGGCGATAACGCTATTATCAGCGTCACCATCCCACTTCTGTGTCTACTCCAACGCTCGCTGCTCACAATTAAGGCCGACACTTTTAATGTGGAAGAGGTGGAAATGGGGGAAGACATTACACAGGGTGATAGCCAGACCACCCTCAGTTCGTCTTCTCAGTGTGAATTGGATGATGATGAGGAGGAGCAGGAGACGGTTGCCTCCGCTACAGAGGGTAGTACCCATGGAAGTTTAATGCAACATAAAGAGAAGAAACAAAGTATCTTGCGGCACTCACCGAAGTTGAAACAGTATAAAGCTTTATTCTTACTCTTTTCAGGATACTGTGAGCGGGGTACAGGGGCGGACAGCTGATTACAAATGATCGGCGGCTACGGACGTTTCGCGCGCAATACCGCGCTTCTTCTGGCCGCTCAAACGTCATCGCGCAAACTTGCGCTTTATAAAGACAACGCCCCGTAGCCGTGACTGTGAGTAACAGCTGAGCGCATAAATTTGTGACGTTAAAATCATATACATACAAAAGATTGTTACATACATATTCGTACCATATATTTAGTTGTGCAATAATGATTATACTGACATATTCGTGTCTTGCAGTTAACTATGCGGTAATAATACTAATTCGCAATCTCAACTGGTTACTTAATGTCAGATATACAGCACTGGTGGGATGAGTATCCAGGAGGGGATCTTCCTCGTAAAGAGTCCTCTATCTCACCATAACTAAACTCAATACAAATAGGTTTCATAATTTCATAATTCACATCTTAGAGGAACACGGACATGTCATTCCTATCATTCAACCCCGCTGCTCTGGTGGCTCGGGTGCGTATGATCCACCTTGCCTCCCTCCACAGGAGCAGCAGGTGTCGATCCCCTCCCCTGGGGATGGGTCGAACCTGTTCGACTCCTGCAAAGGAAAGGCAGCGCGGATGGCCGCCATGCATGGCTCTAATATGTTCAATCAAGCGGGGGCATCACTTGCCCGATCGAATGGAGTTGACATGTTCCCGTATTCTCTCAAAGAGTGGGCGGATTGTTTTGCCAATATAAAACCTCTTACACGGACAAAAAATGATATAGACGACATAGGGTGTCCGACAAGTCATGAAATCCCTAACTACGTGTTTGACTCCTCCTATTTGTAGTCACTTGCTACACACATTCAATGCGCAAAAGGAGCAGTGCCCGCACTTATAGTTTCCTCTTGATTTTCTACTTGTGAGCCATGTCTCAGCCGTCGGTTTATACAACATACTACTCACTACTGACCAATTTGTCTTTAAGGGTAGAACACTTTCTAAACGTAACCAATGGCCGCTGGCTAGTGAGGTTCTTCAAGGCAGGTTTCCCCTTAAGCAGATCCCAATTTTCATTTATTACCCGCATGGAAGTTTAATTCCATCTGTTCAGCGTGGATGGGTAGAAGAGGAGAAGGAGGATGAGGAGATTGAGAGTCATCCTCCAGATGACGACAGCAAATTCTTGCCTGTTGGGACTCTGGCACATATGGCTGACTTTATGTTAGGCTGCCTTTCCCGTGACCCACGCGTTTTACGCATTTTGGACAACACTGATTACTGGTTGTTCACCCTTCTCGACCCCCGCTACAAAGAGAACTTCTCATCTCTCATTCATGTGGTGGAGAGGATGAGCAAAATGGTGCAATACCAGAAGGTCCTTGTGGAAAAATTGCTCCAAAAAATTTCAGCTGACAACGCTGGAGGCAGAGTACGTAGTTCCTTGGGCAACAGAGGAGGGGATACGAGGGGAACAGACAGCAGTTCCAACAGAGGCAGGGCAACACTCTCCAAAGCCTGGGACAGTTTCATGACACCCAACCAGCACCCTCACCCTGATGCGCAGCCTAGTGTCACAAGGAGGGAAAAATTTTGGAAGATGGTGAAGGAGTACATAGCAGACCGTGTCAGCGTCCTCAATGATCCCTCTGTGTCTTACAACTACTGCGTGTCCAAGCTGGACACGTGGCACGAACTGGCGCTGTACACATTGGAGGTGCTGGCCTGTCCTGCTGCCAGCGTTTTGACAGAGCGGGTATTTAGTGTTGCTGGGGGCATAATAACTGATAAGCGCATCTGCCTGTCAACTGAAAATGCTGACAGGTTAAAAATAAACAAGGCCTGGATTGCCCCTGACTTCTCTACTCCACCAGAGGAAAGCGGCTGAAAATAAAGGCACTTTAAATGTGTTTTTTATAATGTACTGAATAAACTGTATTCCCATGCACCCCTTCCACCACAAAAAAGGGTATATGGTTCAATCTTCCTTTTCTCATCCTCCTCCTCTTCCATCATATCAACATGCTTATTAGTCTGCCCTCGCTCCTAATGTTGTAGAGGGTCAGCTCACCTGCAGGCCCTCGCATATCATGTTTTAAAGGGTCAGCTCACCAGCAGGCCCTCACCTACAATCTTTTAGAGGGCCAGCTCACCTGCAGGTCCTCACATATAATGTTTTAGAGGGTCAGCTCACAAGCAGGCCCTCACCTACAATCTTTTAGAGGGTCAGCTCACCAGCAGGCCCTCACATATAATTTTTTGAGGGTCAGCTCACCAGCAGGCCCTCACCTACAATCTTTTAGAGGGTCAGCTCACCTGCAGGCCCTCGCATATAATGTATTAGAGGGTCAGCTCACCAGCAGGCCCTCACCTACAATTTTTTACAGGGCCAGCTCACCTGCAGGCCCTCACATATAATGTTTTAGAGGGTCAGCTCACCAGCAGGCCCGAACCTAAAATCTTTTACAGGGTCATCTCACCAGCAGGCCCTCACCTACAATCTTTTAGAGGGTCAGCTCACCTGCAGGCCCTTGCATATAATGTTTTTGAGGGTCAGCTCACCAGCAGGCCCTCGCCCATAATGTTTTCAATGGTTAGCTAAGCAGCAGGCACTTGCCCATAATTTTTTCGATGCTCAGATCAGCAGCAGGCACTCGCCCCTAATGTTTTAGAGAGTAAGCTCTGCAGCAGACCCTCACCCCTAATGTTTTAGATGGTCAGCTCAGCAGAAGGCCCTTCCCCCTAATGTATTAGAGGGTCACCAGCAGGTCCTTGCTCCTAATGTTTTTGAGGGTCACCAGCAAGCCATCAATCATAATTTTGTATGATGCCCTCCTTTATCTGTAATAAAGGGTCTATTGGAGTGCTGGTTCCTTGTATTTCTTGGAAGCCCTTTCACTTAGTGCATAGGCTTTATGAGTGTAGGAGTCCCACTACCTGAACAATTGTACCACAATGTGAATAAGGCCCTCCATTATGTGATATACAGGTTTTATCAGAGTGCATCTTCCTTGTAATTTTTGGCAGCACTCACACTTTATATACAAGTAAATATACAGGAAAGAATGATTCCTAACAATTTTTCCTCTAAAATCGAGTTTTGTGTGTATTATTGTCAGTCTGTAAAAGTGGCGTACTAATCGGACAACATCGTTCCCAGCAGAGACCTGGGAGTCCAAGATGCATCCAGACATCCTCACCATGCTGTTCCTGAACCATTTCAGTGGTGTTTCCATCAATTTCTGACCTTTTCCTATGAACCAGACACCCTCCCCTCTTCAGAGCAGGAGGTGCCTGGTTTAATGCTCGGGTTCTCCCATTGACTTTCATTCTACCGAGCACCCGAGCATCCCGAGGTGTTCGACCCGAGCACCAGAACACCCGAATACTTTGGTGCTCAATCAACACTAATGAGAATGACTCACTGACTGGGGGAAGTAAACAAATGTACAATGAATGTATTGGCATTGGTCAGCCATGTTTAGAAGAGTTTCTTTAAAAAAAAGAAAAAGAAAAAAAAGAAGAATGATCGAAGTCTAAATAATGAAAGTTACCTGTAGATTGAGAAAGGGTTATCATTCCATTGTGGCAAATACATTTGAGAACTATTAAAACTTGCTTCACTTCTGGCAGGCAGAAGGCTGTTTAAATGGTCAGAACAATAATGTCTATGCAATATATGGTCAGTATAAACATGAGTATGTGTCTATTTGAATGCACACACTTTTGCTGCAAAACAGGCTTTCAGACTGGGATGTACCTCAATTTTTAGTACAGAAATTGTATTGGTATATCTGTGATATTGAACGCATAGTTCAAAGACATTTTACTGCAAATTTGGCATTATTGCCAAAGTAAATAGTAATACCAATGTGCAATGTGTTTGCAGAATGGGAGGGAAATTAAATGGTGACTGTCTTTAAATTACAGAAAAAATACTTGCAATTTTGTTACTATGATTTTATAATCTGCGTATCAATCTTGTGGCATTTCATTTACAGGCCTCATAATAAAATGTCTGGAAAACAGAAGACCCAGGCTTTGTTATCTGAGAGTCAGAATGTGGGTAGTAACAGCACCAGCCACCAGTAGTAGCAGTAGTAGTCCATAGTTTTCCCTGCCATCTGATTGACGCCACATTATTATTAAAGGGGTTTTCCCAAGATTTTCTTAATGATGACCTATCCTAAGGATAGGTCATCAGTATCTGATTGTTTGGTGTGTGACACCTATGAGCACAGCGGCCTTCTTTCTACTTTTCCTAGGCCAGTGATGACATGTTTATGCGTCACATGGCCTAGGAGCAGCTCAGCCCCATTCAAGTGAAATACCAAGCACAGTCGCTATACAATGTATGGCACTGTGCTTGGTACACTGTGAGAAGGCAGCGGCGCTCACAGGAGCACCTCTGTCTTCTCAAAACAGCTGATCGGTAACCAATCAGATACTGATGACCTATCCAGAGGACAGGCCAGCAGTATAAAAATCATGGAAATCCCTTTTAACCCTTAGAGGACCTTGCGATTTTCCATTTTTGCTTATTTGTTTTTCCCTCCCTACCTTCCCATAGTCCTAACTTTTTTATTTTTCCATTTACATAGCCTTATGAGGGTTTATTTTTTGTGGGACAATTTGTACTTTCTAATGGCACCATTTACGGTTGCATACAATGTAGTGGGAAACAAAATCCAAATGGGGTGGAAATGGGAAAAAACGCAATTCTGACATAGGTTGTTTTTTTTTACACCATTCACTATGCAGTAAATTTGAACTGTTACCTTCATTCTCCAGGTCAGTACGGTAACGATACCACACTTGTATAATTTTTCTTGTGTTTTAATACTGAAAAAAAAATTAAAAGCCTTGATAAAAAAATAAATAATTTATCACCATATTCTGACCCCTATAACTTTTTTGTAGTTATGTGTACGGAGCTGTGTAAGGGCTAATTTTTTGCATAGTGATCTGTACTTTTCAGTGATACCATTTTAAAGTGTGTGTGACTTTTTGATGACTTTTTATGAAAAAATTATTGCGGAGTTGAAGTGACAAAAATTGTGAATTGTCTGTTTTTATTTTTTTTCCCGTTACACCATTTGTCGTATGGCATTAATATTGTTATTTAAAATATAACAATATTGCCCATACAATTAAAATTTGTATGGGCATTTTGGCATGTGGCAATGCCCAGGATGTTTATTTTTTTATTGGTTAAGTATTTTTATTTTAACAAAAGGGCCCCCCCCCCCTAAAATACTTAACCAATAAAAAATACTTTTATATATATTTTTTTATATTTTTTAAAACTTTTTTTTCCTTTTCTAAACTTTTTTAAAGTCACCCTGGGTGACCATAACTGGCAATCATTGAACACTTCATTTTCAATATAACAATCAATGATTGCCAGTTCGCCGTGTTCGCCCGCGAACACATGCGGGCTGCCATCTTAACTCACAAGTCCGGCGAGGCACAGGTAAGTCCTTACCTGTGCCTGTGATGCGAGCCGGTCTGAAACAAATGCGGTCACCGGGAGCAGGCAGTTCCAAGAACAGCCCGATGAAGGCCCCCGGCGGCTGTTCTCGGAACTGCCTGCTCCCGGTGACCGCATTTGTTTCAGACCGGCTCGCAGCACAGGCACAGGTAAGGACTTACCTGTGCCTCGCCGGACTTGTGAGTTAAGATGGCAGCCCGAATGTGTTCCGGGCGAACACGGCGAACTGTCCATCACTGATAACAATATGGTGCTGCCATCTAGTGGCCTGTATTGGTATATTCATCTAATAGCCTCCGGAGTCTGCTTGAAGATATTCAAGATAGTGTTGCTGTTGATGACTTGTGTGAGAATAGTCGGTGTTTGGACTGCCATGAAGAGGATGTGCAGGTGAAGGTGGGGGACCCCATGCATAGCTGTGTTGGTGGTGGTAGTAGTGGCACCTGTAGCCATGGTGGTGGCGGTAGGAGAAATGGTAGTGACAGTGGCACTGGAGAAAAATACAGAGCAGGGAATTGGGAGGAGGGCCAAGAAGCCCACAATAACATATCACAGTCTGAGAAAAGTGGCTTTGAAGGTGAGGATAGTCATGACAATGATTGTGTGTTGGAGATGACCTGAGAGCCGGATCAGGGTGCTGAGGATGAGTTAAAACATCAGAGAAGGCGGGTTATGACAGTGGTGGCAATAAAGAGCAGCGACAACATAGGACCAGAACTTCCTAAAAAAACTGCTTCTATTATGGTCAGCTCGGGTAGTGATGATACCAGACAGGTTCAAAAGATGTTGGACTGAAGCCAAGTTCAGCTGCGCCATCTCTGTGCTGAGTGTATGAGTATCTTCCGCCTGGCAGTTTTACTCCACAGTAGCAGGGGACAAAAGCATTGCCATGTGCAAGATCTGCTGGATTAAAATAAGCCATGGGCATTCAAACACAGATGTAGGCACCATGGCAACGAGTGTCCTCCTTTTCCCGGCCACCTTTGCAGCAGCCAGGCTGCATCCGCGTGCAGTACAGTGTTCTGGTCATCCTCACTTACTGCTTCTCCCACTCAGACTACTCCTCCTTCTAAGTATATAACAGGTATACCGTGGCTCACCCAAACCCAATCTATGGTTAAGGTGCTCTGTTTTTTGATGATTCACCTAATCATCCCAAATAACTAGCCATTTTGACATGTAAAAACAGGCACTCACCATCTGACAGATATTAAAAATTAAATTTTATTAAAAATAAATTAAAAATTATATATATAAATAATTGCCCCTACAGTCTTAGTATTCTGAAATGGTTTGGACGCCAGTTGATAGACCTCAAACTTCAGCTATTTGCAATCATGTAAGTATAATGTGCATTGGTGCTTAAACAATGTATCCAAAAATAATTATAATTAAGTGACAATTTGTGCATAATACTTCTTATAATATCAATATTGTTAGTACCTTAAATATACAGTCAGGTACATAAATATTGGGACATCGACACAATTCTAACATTTTTGGCTCTATACACCACCACAATGAATTTGATATGAAATGAACAAGATGTGCTTTACCTGCAGACTGTCAGCTTTAATTTGAGGGTATTTACATCCAAATCAGGTGAACGGTGCAGGAATTACAACAGTTTGCATATGTGCCTCCCACTGGTTAAGGAACCAAAAGTAATGGGACAGAATAATAATCATAAATCAAACTTTCACTTTTTAATACTTGGTTGCAAATCCTTTGCAGTCAATTACAGCCTGAAGTCTGGAACGCATAGACATCCCAGACGCTGGGTTTCATCCCTGGTGATGCTCTGCCAGGCCTCTACTGCAACTGTCTTCAGTTCCTGCTTGTTCTTGGGGTATTTTCCCTTCAGTTTTGTCTTCAGCAAGTGAAATGCATGCTCAATCGGATTCAGGTCCGGTGATTGACTCGGCCATTGCATAACATTCCACTTCTTTCCCTTAAAAAACTCTTTGGTTGCTTTTGCAGTATGCTTTGGGTCATTGTCCATCTGCACTGTGAAGCACCGTCCAATGAGTTCTGAAGCATTTGGCTGAATATGAGCAGATAATATTGCCCGAAACACTTCAGAATTCATCCTGCTGCTTTTGTCAGCAGTCACATCATCAATAAATACAAGAGAACCAGTTCCATTGGCAGCCATACATGCCCACGCCATGACACTACCACCACCATGCTTCACTGATGAGGTGGTATGCTTATGATCATGAGCAGTTCCTTTCCTTCTCCATACTCTTCTCTTCCCATCACTCTGGTACAAGTTGATCTTGGTCTCATCTGTCCATAGGATGTTGTTCCAGAACTGTGAAGGCTTTTTTAGATGTCTTTGGCAAACTCTAATCTGGCCTTCCTGTTTTTGAGGTTCACCAATGGTTTACATCTTGTGGTGAACCCTCTGTATTCACTCTGGTGAAGTCTTCTCTAGATTGTTGACTTTGACACACATACACCTACCTCCTGGAGAGTGTTCTTGATCTGGCCAACTGTTGTGAAGGGTGTTTTCTTCACCAGGGAAAGAATTCTTCGGTCATCCACCACAGTTGTTTTCCGTGGTCTTCTGGGTCTTTTGGTGTTGCTGAGCTCACCGGTGCGTTCCTTCTTTTTAAGAATGTTCCAAACAGTTGTTTTGGCCAGGCCTAATGTTTTTGCTATCTCTCTGATGGGTTTGTTGTGTTTTTCCAGCCTAATGATGGCTTGCTTCACTGATAGTGAGAGCTCTTTGGATCTCATCTTGAGAGTTGACAGCAACAGATTCCAAATGCAAACAGCAGACGTGAAATGAACTCTGGACCTTTTATCTGCTCATTGTAATTGGGATAATGAGGGAATAACACACACCTGGCCATGGAACAGCCGAGAAGCCAATTGTCCCATTACTTTTGGTCCCTTAACAAGTAGGAGGCACATATGCAAACTGTTGTAATTCCTGCACCGTTCACCTGATTTGGATGTAAATACCCTCAAATTAAAGCTGACAGTTTGCAGGTAAAGCACATCTTGTTTGTTTTATTTCAAATCCACTGTGGTGGTGTATAGAGCCAAAAATGTTAGAATTGTGTCCATGTCCCAATATTTGGGGACCTGACTGTAAATCCGATTATAACACTAATAATAATAAACCATATATTGTGATATAAATGTGAATAAAGGAATGTGATTAATATTTTCTCCCAGGGATGATTGTCACTATTTTTGTGTGACAATAAAAGAGTTGTATATATAAAGTATAAAAAGCAAATGTAAAAAACAGATGTAGAAAACAGCTAAGATCAATCTCTTGGGAGGCCAGGTATCGATAGTAGGGCTGGCGTCTGGGGCGTCCCCCTCGCACAGCCTCTTACCAGTTACCTCCGTTCACTGATCTCCAGGCTGTGTCTCTTTGATTCTGTGTAGCGCACGAGTGTCACGTAGTCCCGCGGTCCTTCTGGTTATTCAGTATGTCAATTGTTATTACCGTAATACAAATTTTCCAGTTCTGTGGAGCACGGACCTCAGCGTCTCACGTGAGAAAAAGATTGCAGTCTTTGCCGTAGAGTAGCAGCTGTGACGTGACGTCAGCTGGATCAGGTGATGATTTTGCTCTGGTCAAATGTGAAGTATCCTTAAAAGGCCCAGTGTCTCAATTAAAATTCCAATTAAAGTATGGAATATGCTCTCTTTATAGTGGTCTTAGGTGGGTAGTTGTGAGTCCAAAACAACCAGACGCGTTTCGAGGTAACAACCTCTTCCTCAGTGGCCTCATTTCCTAATGCAACTACCCCCTTCTTATATAGTCAATGACTTTGAAAACCCACCTAAGACATGGTCTGGATTTCAGGGATTTTCCATCCAATCTCAGTAATTTATTTCTCACCTGTTATGGTGAAGTTTTTACTCTCATAAAAAAGGGCTTTTATTATTTTTATATTGTAGAGCTTTGTTTTAAGAAAGGTATTTAGACTTAAAAACATATAGTTCAATCTGCAAAGCAACAAAAATGCCCACGTCTCTTGCGTCTTATATTCTATGTATGTCAATCCTGAAGGACGTCTTTAAAACAAAGGAAAAAGAGGCAGAAGGCTTCTGTAGTTTCTTTTGCGTTTGTGATGCGTTTTCTCACTCTCTTTCGATATTTCATTAGTATTGTCATACATATCATTAATTATAGCAGAACTTTTTTTTAAATATAGCAGAACTTTTTTTAAAATATAGCAGAACTTTAAAAAAAATAAAAATAGAACCCATTATTCAGTTAAGAGACATACATATAATTAGATCCATGGAATAATAAAATACATAAATCTATATTACATACTGCATTCTTGTGCTGAGTAAAATTTCCTCTTTGGAAATAGGGGAAAAAATATAAATGAAAATAAGAGCAAAAAATAGCAGAAAAGGGCATCAAACAGAGAATTATCCCAAAAAATGCACCTGCGATTTCTCTGCATTTTTTATGCGTTTTTTTTTTTCTATTTCCTTAAAAAATACTTCATATTATTCATCCTGACAGCTTTGAGGAGTTTATCACTCATTATTCATCTTAATATGCAATTTGATGTTAGTAGTTTTAATATATAATTGGTAACAGAGTGGGGGAGGAAGAGCAAGGAGGAAAAATACCTATATTTTCGCTATCCATATTGCATTCTGGACTCTTCTTTTAGCTGTCCCCTTTTGTATTATCAATTATTCAGTTTTGTTGAATGTGCAGATATAGGGGAGGGAGCCCTCAACCGAGGAGAGATCCTGGTGCTGATAAAACAGCCAGACTCAGGATGTCTCATCAGATGAGGGCACCCATCCTCATTTTATAGAAAGCCAAATATTTTGAAGTCTGAGATAAGGCCTCGTGGTGAAAGTGTTTCGAAGTCGAAGATACGTCGTCTGGATTCTTGGCGCGACATCCTGGCCGTATGGTCTCCGCCTCTCCAGTGTACATCTATTTTTTCAAAAGCTGCAAAAATCATACCACTCGGATCTTTATAATGTAAGGACAGTGAATGTTTGTCGTATCTATTTTTGATATTGGTTACGTGCTCTGCAATTCTTTTTTTAAGAGAACGTTTTGTCCTTCCAATATATTGTTTTTTGCATTGGCATTCTATGATATATAGAATATTTGTTGAGCTGCAGGTCAAAAACTCCTGTATTTTCCATGTAAAGTTGCTGCTACATGATTGGATTCTGTCAGTTTTCCTGGGAAATTGGGTGATTTTACAAATATTAAATTTCCCGCATCTAAAAAAACCATTCAGCTTTAACCAATTCTGCATGCTTGGGTTCTTCTTTTTATTCTTAATTGTTGGGACTATTTTTAAGGACAGACTTGGTGCTCTTGTATAAGTGATGGTGGGACTGTCACTCAACAAAGGCCCCACTAATCTGTCCTTCAATAGATGGTGCCAATGCTTAGCTATAATTTTCTCCACTTTCTTATAGTCCTTATTGAATGGCAGTATCATTCTTAATTTATCTTCCTTACTCTCACTTGTATTTGGTGCTATTTTTTCCTCAAAGAAGGCCTCTCTTTCCATATTTTCCACTCTTGCTATTGCCTGATCTAATATATCCTTAGGGTATTTCTTCTCCAGAAACTGTTCTTTCATACAGAGTGCTTCTATACGAAAATCATTTTCCTCTGTACAGTTTCTTTTAATCCTTCTAAATTGCCCTGATGGAACCTCCATCAGCCATCTCGGCAGATGGCAGCTGGAGAAAAGGATGTAACTGTTTTTAGATACTGCTTTTTGGTATGTGTTGCATATTAGTCGATCCGTTTGTACCTTAATTAATAGGTCTAGAAATTCTACCTGTACAGTACTAATATTGGCATAAATTTTAGATTATATATGTTCTTGTTAATTCCTTCCAGGAATAAATTCAATTCTTCTTGGGTACCTCTCCAGACAAACAGAACACCATCTATAAATCGGTGCCAGAGTACCAGGCTCGCCACCAGCTTGGGCAGGATATGCTCACATTCCCACTGTGCCATGAATAAATTTGCATAGCTGGGGGCGAACCCCATAGCTGTTCCCCTAATCTGGAGATAATGATCCATACAGTAAGAAAAATAGTTATGCGTCAGGATAAAATTAACACCCTCTGCCCGAAAATCTATTTGTTCTTGTGGAAAGTTACTATGTGCATTCAACTGTGTCTTTAATGCTTTAATCCCTTGATTATGGTTGATTACTGTATACAGGGAGTTGACATCTAATGTCCCCAATATCCAACTAGATTCATATTTCAGTTCTTCCACTAATTTAATCACCTGCGTTGTGTCTCTAATGTAGGAGAAATTTTTCTTTACACTAGGTTGTAAGTGTTTGTCGATATATTGTGACAAACTCGATGTAAGGGAACCTATGCCAGAGATGATTGGTCTCCCTGGAGGACTATGTAAATCTTTGTGGATTTTGGGGAGACAATAAAATACTGGTAGTCTTTGTTGAGTGTTGGTGCTCCACAGAACTGGAAAGTTCGTATTACGGTAATAACAATTGACATACCGAATAACCAGAAGGACCGCGGGACTACGTGACACTTGTGCGCTACACAGAATCAAAGAGACACAGCCTGGAGATCAGTGAACGGAGGTAACAGGCAAGAGGCTGTGCGAGGGGGACGCCCCAGACGCCAGCCCTACTATCGATACCTGGCCTCCCAAGAGATTGATCTTAGCTGTTTTCTACATCTGTTTTTTACATTTGCTTTTTATACTTTATATTTGCAAAGCAACTCTTTTATTGTCACACAAAAATAGTGACAATCATCCCTGGGAGAAAATATAAATCACATTCCTTTATTTACGTTTATATCACAATATATGGTTTATTATTATTAGTGTTATAATAGGATTTATATTTAAGGTACTAACAATATTGATATTATAAGAAGTATTATGCACAAATTGTCACTTAATTATAATTATTTTCAGATACATTGTTTAAGCACCAATGCACATTATACTTACATGATTGCAAATAGCTGAAGTTTGAGGTCTATCAACTGGTGTCCAAACCATTTCAGAATACTAAGACTGTAGGGGCAATTATTTATATATATAATTTTAAATTTATTTTTAATAAAATAAAATTTTTAATATCTGTCAGATGGTGAGTGCCTGTTTTTAAATTTCAAAATTACTCCTCCTTCTACTCTGCTTTGTCATCAGTCATCTATAATGGAATGTTTGGCCAGGAAACAACTGTACATGCCCAGCAATATGATGGTGTGCAAGCTTAACTCCCACTTGGCCAACTTACTGGAGATGCAGTAACTACAGTACCAGCCAGGGGCGTAGCTAGAAATGACTGGGCCCCATAGCAAAAAAATGGGCCCCCCCTCCCGGATCTCCCACCCCCACATACCTCTCGGACCTCGCCGTCACATCCACAGCTCCTCATGCACTTGCGACGGTTACGCGTAGGACTGAGCACAGACAGTTGGTCACTGGCAACGCATTTGTGCCAGTGTAGGAAATGTATGAATCTAAATGTCTGTGTATTAAAGAAGATTGTTGAGGCTACTTTCACACTTGCGTTCAGAGCGGATCCGTCTGCTGTCTGCACAGACGGATCCACTCCTATAATGCAGACGTTTGGATCCGTTCAGAACGGATCCGTCTGCATTATAGTTTAGAAAAAATTCTAAGTGTGAAAGTTGTTCAGACGGATCCGTCCAGACTTTACATTGAAAGTCAATGGGGAACGGATCCGTTTGAAAATTGAGCCATATTGTGTCAACTTCAAACGGATCCGTCCCCATTGACTTACATTGTAAGTCTGGACGGATCCGTTTGCCTCCGCACGGCCAGGAGGACACCCGAACGCTGCAAGCAGGGTTCGGGTGTCCACCTGCTGAGCGGAGGCTGATGCATTCTGAGCGGATCCGCGTCCACTCAGAATGCATTGGGGCAGTACGAATGCGTTCGGGGCCACTTGTGAGACCCTTCAAACGGAGCTCACAAGCGTAGCCCCGAACGCTAGTGTGAAAGTAGCCTAAATTGTACAGGGGTCTGTAACACAAGAAGGTGAAAGTACATATCGTGGGGTGTGTATGCGTATTAGACAGAAGGTAGGGATATTTATCTTGTGTAGTTTGGGTATTAGGCAGAGTAAGGGGTATATATCTAGTGCTGATACACGTGTAGGTGAAGAGCCGCTCTGACATAATTTGTCTCTTTCATATTATAAGCTCCCCTTATATATAATTTACTTACAGTTCTGAAGACTCAGGGGTGCTGGCTGGCTTGGTCTCAGGGGTGCTGGCAGGCTTGGTCTCAGGGGTGCTGGCAGGCTTGGCCTCAGGGGTGCTGGCAGGCTTGGCTGGGCAGAAGGAGTATGGGAGATTGTGAGGCCTTTTTTCTCCAAGCTGCTCCGGAAAAAAAAAAAAATTCATTATACCTCAGGTCAGACCACCAATTAGACCCCCAATGTTAATCAGACCTCAGCTAACAGCCCCAATAAGATCCCCAATGGTAATAAGACCCCAATAAGACCTCAGATCACACCTCAGCTCAGACCCCAATATGAATGACCCCCAATCAGACCTCAGATAAGAGCCCTCAGTAGCCTCATAGCAGCCCCAAGTAGGCTCATTGAAGCCCCCAGTAGCCTCTCATCAGCCCCCAGTAGCCTCTCCATCAGCCCCCAGTAGCCTCTCCATCAGCCCCCCAGTAGCCTCTCCATCAGCCCCCCAGTAGCCTCTCCATCAGCCCCCCAGTAGCCTCTTCATCAGCCCCCCAGTAGCCTCTCCATCAGCCCCCAGTAGCCTCTCCATCAGCCCCCAGTGCCTCTCACCAGCCCCCAGTACCCTCTCCATCAGCCCCCAGTACCCTCTCCATCAGCCCCCAGTGCCTCTCACCAGCCCCCAGTACCATCTCCATCAGCCCCCAGTGCGCCCTCCCCGGTATTAAAATCATTGGTGGGCAGTGTGCCCTCCCTCCCCTGTATTAAAATCATTCATTGTTGGGCAGTGTGCCCCCCTGCCCCCCCCCCCGGTATTAAAATCATTGGTGGGCAGTGTGTCCCCTGCCCTCCCCTGTATTAAAATCATTCATTGGTGGGCAGTGTGCCCCCCTGCCCCCCCCCCCCCCCCGGTATTAAAATCATTGGTGGGCAGTGTGTGTCCCCCTGCTCTCCCCTGTATTAAAATCATTTATTGGTGGGCAGTGTGCCCCCCCTCCCCTGTATTAAAATCATTTATTGGTGGGCAGTGTGCCCCCCCCCCTCCCCTGTATTAAAATCATTTATTGGTGGGCAGTGTGCCCCCCCTCCCCTGTATTAAAATCATTAATTGGTGGGCAGTTTGCCCCCCCCCCTCCCCGGTATCAAAATCATTGGTGGGCAGTGTGCCCTCCAGCCCCCCCATCAGTGGTGTCAGCGGCAGCCCAGGTCACTACCCATGACAAGGTGGGGGCGGGGCATCCCCGGATTACCCCTCACCTACCACTAGTGACATGTACAGGACACAGCACACAGATAGAAGCGCACAGTCAGAACAGAGACATACAGCAGGCTCTGCAGGACTCACAGCTACAATGGTCAGTTACTCTGCAGCGCAGCATACTTACATCATTGCATGTGCTGTGGCCGCCTGGCGCTCTTTCTTCTTGTAACGCGTCACAGGTCTGTGCGGCGCATTGCTTATGCTTATAGCGATGCGCCACACAGACCTGTGACGAGTTACAAGAAGGAGGAGCGCCCGGCGGCCACAGCGCATGTAAGTATGACTAACTGACCATGGCAGCCAGGAATTCAGTAGCGTCCTGGCTGCCATGGTAACCGATCGGATCCCCAGCATTACACTGCTGGGACTCCGATCGGTTCTGCCGCTGCCACCAATGAGGAGAGGGGGGGCCCCGATCGCACCGCCACTTGAATTTTATTTTTTTTATCCTCAGCCGGCATCCCGGGCCCCCAGTGGCGTAGGGCCCCATAGCCATTGCTATGGCTGCTATGGCGATCCCTACGCCACTGGTACCAGCTAATAGATTCTGCTGCAATTAGGGATTATGGCACGCGCTCAGCCTCGTTGGAAGATACTTAGATGGTATTATTTCTCAAAAAAGCCATCTCTGCCTTGTACTGTCATGTAGCAGAGAACATGGACCGCTCCTTGCAATTCTTGCTTTGCGGCAAGGTGCACTCCACAAAGAACAGCTAGAGCAGCTGTACAGTACAGCAGGGACAGTACATGTCTTTCATGGCCTAATAGGTCAATGTTTTTCTTTGCGAGGCAGCACCCCAGCAAGCATGCTAAGTCCTATTGACAGGTGCTTATCCGCCTCTTCCACATCCCACATCCTCCTCCATGGACATCCTACTATCCCCAAAAGCAGCAGGGCAGACCATCCCTCCTACTCCCATCCCTCCAATCATATGTGGAAAGTGAAGCTTTGCCATGCCGTGTTAGAGCTGATTGGACTGGGGGAGATTAGCCACATAGCCAGTCACTTTCTAAAGTGACCATGGCAGGAACATCATAGCTGCACTGCATTTGGAGGAAATAACACATGTTCCCTATATGGTGCATGTGATAAATCTACGAAGTTCCAGAAGCATAAGCAGTGAATGATTTTGTCATGCACCAGAATATCTAAGCAGAGAGCATGTGTTGATTTGAGGTCAGAAGGTAGCAGCTCATCAGAAATGCTTATCACATTCTTAGGCCCTTCAAAGAGGCCACCAGACTTGTCAGTACGGACAAATGTGGCATGAACGATGTCATCCCCCTGATAGTTATCTTACAGCAGACACTCAAGCTGATGCAACCAGGGACAAAGGAAGAACATCTTATGCATTTTTTCAGGCTTTCCTGTAGCTGTTAGTGACCCACATGGAGAAAATCCCATAGAGGAGGAGGAAGTGAAGGATGAAAATGAAGGGCTGTCATTGGAAGAGAAGCAGGAGGAAGAGGAGTCGCTTGTGCAGAAGAACGAGGCTGATGATGACGATAACACCGGCCAAGATCACCAATTATCTCAGTGCACAGCTCTCATTAAGCACTATGTATAGATTGATGGAAAAGGCAGGTATGGTGAATAGCCATCTCTGCTTTCCTGTGGGAAGCCCTGCTGTCACTGACAGTGGGCTCCCTGCTCCCACAGTTGCCTAATTAGCATGCAGCTGCAATTTCTGCACAGACCTTTTAAACGTCTGTCCAGAGATATACAGTTGTGTTCAAAATTATTCAACCCCCACTGAAATTGAGTGTTTTGGCCAGTTTGACATTGATTTTGATCATTTCAGTCATCTTGTTTACAATTAAATCAAAGAGGCACTTGTAAGTCAGACAAATATAACATAACATTTATAATGAAATAACCACAAATGTCTTTTCTGTGCTCACATCATTATCAGTTTTATTCAACCCCCAAGTGACATTCAATCTTAGTACTTAGTACAACATCCTTTTCCAGTTATAACAGCTTTTAAACGTGAAGCATAGCTTGACACAAGTGTCTTGCAGCGATCTACGGGTATCTTCGCCCATTCTTTATGGGCAAAAGCCTCCAGTTCAGTCACATTCTTAGGCTTGCGCGCTGCAACTGCTTTCTTTAAGTCCCACCAGAGGTTCTCAATCGGATTTAAGTCTGGTGACTGCGATGGCCACTTCAAAATGTTCCAGCCTTTAATCTGCAACCATGCTCTAGTGGACTTGGAGGTATGCTTGGGATCATTGTCCTGTTGAAAGGTCCAACGTCTGCCAAGCCTCAGGTTTGTGACGGACTGCATCACATTTTCATCCAATATCTCCTGGTACTGAAGAGAATTCATGGTACCTTGCACACGCTAAAGCTTCCCTGTACCTGTAGAAGCAAAACAGCCCCAAAGCATGATTGACCCCCCCACCATGCTTCACAGTAGGCAAGGTGTTCTTTTCTTCATAGGCCTTGTTCTTCCTCCTCCAAACATAGCGTTGATCCATGGGCCCAAACAGTTCTAATTTTGTTTCATCAGTCCACAGAACACTATCCCAAAACTTTTGTGGTTTGTCCACATGACTTTTGGCATACTGCAGTCGACTCTTCTTATTCTTTGGAGACAGCAAGATTTGTCAGATGTGGGTACTGAAGTTTCAGCTCAGACAATAAGGCGCACACTGCGTAATGAAGGCCTCCATGCCAGAACTCCCAGGCGCACCGCCTGGGAGTTCTGGCATGGAGGCCTTCATTACGCAGTGTGCGCCTTATTGTCTGAGCTGAAACTTCAGTACCCACATCTGACAAATCTTTTTTCAGTTCCTCAGCTGTCACACGGGGACTTTTCTCCACTTTGCGCTTCAGGTAGCGCACAGCAGTCGAAGTCAGCATCTTCTTTCTGCCACGACCAGGTAGCGTTTCAACAGTGCCCTTTGCCTTGAATTTGCGAATGATGCTTCCTATGGTGTCTCTTGCTATGTTTAACATCTTTGCAATCTTCTTATAGCCATTGCCCTTCCTGTGAAGAGAAATCACCTCTTCTCTTGTCTTCCTGGACCATTCTCTTGACTTCACCATGTTTGTAAACACACCAGTAAATGTCTAGAGGGAGCTGAGTATCACAGTCCTTTTAAATCTGCCTAATTGGTGCTTATTATGCTTGATTGCTGTTCCTTGACATCCACAGGTGTTTTCAATACCTGATCGAAAACACTTGAATGAACCTCTGTTCTTAAGAGTGGTAGTCTTTAAGGGGTTGAATAATTGTGTCAATGAAGAAATCACAAAAAAAAACATGTAAAACTGTATTACAAAAACAATTGATGTCATTTTAGTTGCATTTGGTTCTTTAAAAAGTCCTTGTAAGATTTCATTCTGAACACAATTACAAATGTACACTAAATTCCCTAAAACCCTTTACAGCATTGGGGGTTGAATAATTTTGAACACAACTGTATGTCGACTGCCCAGACATGTATAGCCAACATGCAGTCTGCACGGGGTTAACTATGTGCTATGGTAGTCTTAAAAGGAAAAAATATGATTGTAGAATTGTGTATTGAGTGCAATAACAGCCAGAGATTGTTGACTGTTCCAGACTAAAACTTTATGGTTGTCTTTAACAACAATAACTATATTCAAAAGTATATTTCAATGTACTTAAAGGAATAGCTGCCAACAGTCTTTAATTTTTCAAGGCCTATACCTATTTTTTAACTTCTTAACAATCACCCACTGTCTTTTGAAGGCAGGCTGTGCAGAGCCTCAGTCTGCAGTGATGACTTTTGGAGTCACTGCAGTAGATGGGGGTTTAACTGTTCTGATTTGCACTTGCACTTGCACTTGCACTTGCTCTTGCACGAAGAACCAGCTGTTTGTCTCTTGTTGTACTGCTGGGGTTGGATGAAGCTCCAATCCCTAATATTAAACATTTGATTATCGCAATCCATGACTGCAGAATGATCAATTGGGAACCTCCTGATGATCAGGTAACCAGATTTAACAGTAGCCTGATCAGAGGTTCGGAGAGTCACCTATAGTGTAGGACCCTACGGCTGTCTTTTGAGTTATCCTACTGTTAGGGTACACCAGTGTTTAACTAACAGCAGTGTGTCATAGTGACACAGAGTATAATGTACTAGCACACAGGTAAGACATGAATAAATAAATCAGACATTATTTAGTATAAAATAAATTTTATTGTGCACATGTTGAATAAAAAAAATATAAAAAAAATTGCACATATTAGATATCCACACAGTTTTAAGGGTTGGCCACTTTCCAGCTGCTGTTGACCAATGTGTATGTAAGCTGAATATATGATACTAACATAGCATTTGTTGATATTTTGAGATGTTTGCTATATTTCATTTGTCATGTTTCCTTGGTGGACAAATCTTCTGTGCTGTCTGCATAATACTAATGGACACATCACTCATCCTCCTCTATTCAAACACACTACACCTGCACTTAACTCCCAAAAGTGCAGATAGCAGATGCAGTGTATTTGAAGAGATGACACTGGGTGATTTGCCTGGTCTTATGATCCTACATTAGCAGCCATTTTTGGACATGACCACAGGGTGGTAAACACAAAAGACTTGGCCATCGATGGGGCATACCTTATGAAATGCAGAAAATAGCACAGAATATTAAAGGCTATATGAGTAAGTGTCATATAATCATCTTACACATTGATCAACAAAAGCCAGAAAGTGCCAACCCCTTTAACCACTTCACATCCGCCCATAGGATTTAAACGTCCTATGGGTGGATGCTTATCTCTGAATGGACGTTCTGGAACGTCCATTTAGAAATGGCAGCTGCAGGGTGGGGGGCTGAGTGGGGGGCCCGCTGTCAGTGACAGCAGGGCAACCCAGAGAGAAGGCAGGGACAGTTCCCAGGTGTCCCTGCCTTCTAGATCGCTGTATAAACAGCACTCAACGAGCTATGCGCTTTCTGTCCCGGTGGTCATGTGACCGCCGGAGCCGGGAGAGTGCAGGAGGTTTCGGGTCTTCGATAGACCTCAATCAGCCCTGCACTGAGGCTGTACAGCATTGTATTCTGCTGTACAGCCTCTCTGGGGGGCTGTATTTCCCCTGTAACTGAGGATACTATGTCTGCCCCAGTTACAGAATAAATCAATAGTGAAAAAAAAAGAGTAAAGTTAAATGTCCCCCAGAGGTCTTGTATGACCTTATGGGGGACGCAAAGTGTAAAAAAAATATATAAATAAAGTGTTTTAAAAAAATAAATAAAAGGTTTCAAATTTTTTTTTAAAATAGAAAAAATAAAAATAAAATTGACATATTTGGTATTGCCGCATCCGTAACAACTGGCACTATAAATATATCACAAGATCCACCCCGTCCGATAAACACCATAAAAAAACAAAATAAAAACTGTGTCAAAAAAGCCATTTTTGTCACCTTACATGATAAAAAGTGCAACTCCAAGTGATCAAAAAGGCAAATGGTACCATAAAATGGTACCAATAAAACTGTCACCTCATCCCGCAAAATAATTTGCCCCTACATAAGAAAATCACTCAAAAAATAAAAAATAAATATAGCTTTCAGAACATGGAGACATTGAAACATCATTTTTTAGTTTCGAAAATGTTAATACTGTGTTAAAGTGAAATAAAATAAATTAAAGTATGCATATTAGGTATCGCCACGTCCGTAACAACCAGCTCTATAAAAATATCACATGACCTAACCTCTCAGGTGAGCACTGTAAAAAAAAGTTAAATAAAACTGTGCCAAAAAAGCCATTTTTTTGTCACCTTACATTTGGATAGGTCATCGGTATCTAATCAGTGGGAGTCCAACACCCAGGACCCACACTAATCAGCTATTTGAGAAGGCAGCAGAGCTCCTGTGAGCGCTGCAGCCTTCTCTCTGCTCTTCCTAAGCCAGTGACGACACGTTCATCGATCACGTGGCCTAGGAGCAGCTCAGCCCCATTCATCCCTACAGCCGCTATACAGTGTATGACGCTGTGCTGGGTAAGCTGCGTCGGACCCCCACCAATCAGATACTGATGACCTATCCACAAGATAGGTCATCAGAAACATGAGAGGAAAGATTTTGATTTTCTGAAAAATTGATGTTATAAAAATGTATTGTTTATAAAAATGTTGTGTTCCTGTTATAAAAACATCGAATTTATTGAAAGAAAATTTAGATCTGTTATATGACTACTTTTTACTTTCATAAATGCATTGCTCTATGAAATGATCTGTTGATTAATTGCTATAGTAAATATACTAATTACATACATGAGTCTGTTTTCACTTCTAAATAAAACAAACAGAACCTTACATGCCCCATCTCCACCCTTATTTGGCTAACTTTCAATTCATGTCCAATCTGTTTGGGAGATAAATATTTGTTCTCTTGTCGTAGACATTACCTCATACTTGTTTGTGCTGATTTTATTCCAAAATTTTGGACGTTTTATGAAGAGAAATTCATTTTGGACCATACATTCCACTTATATTTTAACCTCTTTGCACAATATCATGTACATATATGTCATTGGGTGCTAATACTTAATGCACCGGAATGGTGGAATTGGACAAGGATGGTGCGAGCTCAGGAGTTAAGCCTGCATCATCTAAAAGCTGCCTGCAATACACAGCTAGTCTCTAGCTGAAATGACTGAGATGGAAGTTACTGTAGCTGTGATCCCGGCCATTCAATCTCTTAGACACTGTGTTCAATAGCGTTTGTGGCAGCTAATTGGTTTACATAGGAATCATCTTTGTACAACATCAGGACTCCCAGCATTACAAAATACAATAGATTTTAATAACAAACTGTTTTTAAGAAAAGTAGTAAAATATTTTTTTAAAAATTGATACATTTGCATTTACTCTGCATGGTGAACCCCACAAAAAAAATAAAAAAACCTTTCATAACTTCTATTATTTGGCCACCTCCCAAAAATGGAATAAAAAGTGATCAAAAGCTAGTTTTATCCCAAAATGGTAAAAATGGAAACTACAACTCACCCTATAAAAAAGAATAAATTCGCTGTGAATAGAAAAATAAAAAAGTTACGACTCGTAGAATATGGCAACACTAATAATACTAATATTTTACTTAAAAAGTGACTTAATGGTGTAAAAGTAATAACACATAAAAACTATACAAATTTGTTTGTAATCATATAGACCAGCAGAATAAAGTTGTCATGTTATTTATGCCACATGGTAAATAGAGATGTCGCGAACATAAAATTTTCCGTTCGCGAACGGCGAACGCGAATTTTCTCAAATGTTCGCGAACGGGCGAATCGCCATAGACTTCAATAGGCAGGCGAATTTTAAAACCCACAGGGACTCTTTCTGGCCACAATAGTGATGGAAAAGTTGTTTCAAGGGGACTAACACCTGGACTGTGGCATGCAGGAGGGGGATCCATGGCAAAATTCCCATGGAAAATTACGTAGTTGACGCAGAGTCGGGTTTTAATCCATAAAGGGCATAAATCACCTAACATTCCTAAATTGTTTGGAATAACGTGCTTTAAAACATCAGGTATGATGTTGTATCGATCAGGTAGTGTAAGGGTTACGCCCGCTTCACAGTGACAGACCAAACTCCCCGTTTAACGCACCTTAAACAACCGCAAACAGTCCATTTGCACAACCGCAAACTCCCCATTTGCACAAGGTTGGATACCAAGCTAGCCATGTCCCGTTCCTTGTCCTCACTGACGTCATTGAAGGTCTCTTCCTCCACCCAGTCACGTACAACACCAAGGGTCCCTGAAAGGTGACAATAAGCCCCCTGGGACGCCTGCTGTGGTTGGTCTTCCACCTCCTCAAAGCCACCTTCCTCCTCTGACTCCTCTTCTTCAGACTCCTCTCTCTGCATTGCCGCAGGTCCAGCGATAGACGACAACAAGGCTGCTTCTGGTGGTGATGGTGACCACAACTCTTCCTCTTTATGCTCATCTACGGCCTGATCCAGCACTCTTCGCAGGGCACGCTCCAGAAAAAACGCATATGGGATGAGGTCGATGATGTTGCCTTGGGTTTGACTGACCAGGTTTGTCACCTCCGCAAAAGGACGCATGAGCCTACAGCCATTCAGTTCAGTAACGCGGCCAAAAAATACCCAGCTCCGCAGAGGCTGTCCTCTTTTTTTTAAATAAAAAAAAACCTGTTCTTAACAGTTTAATCTCTGTTTTGTCCCCCATCAGGGGCCGGTGTATGGAATAGATTTTAGGAACCGGGAGATGGAAAAAGATGCTTGGTCGGTCCTCCTACTTCCAATTTGGGGCACTGCGCGCGCGCCGCGTAATGTACTGTGCAATCCCAATATGAGTGGTGTGTTTAAGTAGTACTATTCCTATCAGTTTAATCCCTGTTACGTCCTCTATCAGGGGACGTGTATGTAATAGATTTTAGGAACCGGGAGATGGGAAAAGATGCTTGGTCGGTCCTCTCACTTCCAATTTAGGGCACTGCGCGTACGGCTTGCAATCTACTGTGCCACCAGATATGAGTGGTGTGTTTAAGTAGTACTATTCCTATCAGGTTAATCCCTGTTACGTCCCCTATCACGGGACGTGTATGTAATAGATTTTAGGAACCGGGAGATGGGAAAAAATGCTTGGTCGGTCCTCTCACTTCCAATTTGGGGCACTGCGTGTACGGCTTGCAATCTACTGTGCCACCAGATATGAGTGGTGTGTTTAAGTAGTACTATTCCTATCAGGTTAATCCCTGTTACGTCCCCTCTCAGGGGACGTGTATGTAATAGATTTTAGGAACCGGGAAGCGGGAAATGATGCTTGGTCGGTCCTCCTACTTCCAATTTGGGGCACTGCGCGTGCAATGTACTGTGCCACCAGATAGGAGTGGTGTGTTAAGTAGTACTATTCCTAGCAGTTTAATCCCTGTTACGTCCACTAGTATTATTATTATTATTATTATAAGGTGTGTTAAGTAGTACTATTCCTATCAGTTTAATCCCTGTTACGTCCCCTATCAGGGGACGTGTATGAAATAGATTTTAGGAACCGGGAGATGGAAAAAGATGCTTGGTCGGTCCTCCTACTTCCAATTTGGGGCACTGCGCGTGCAATGTACTGTGCCACCAGATAGGAGTGGTATGTTAAGTAGTACTATTCCTATCAGTTTAATCCCTGTTACGTCCACTAGTATTATTATTATTATTATAAGGTGTGTTAAGTAGTACTATTCCTATCAGTTTAATCCCTGTTACGTCCCCTATCAGGAGACGTGTATGGAATAAATTTTAGGAACCTGGAGATGGAAAAAGATGCTTGGTCGGTCCTCCTACTTCCAATTTGGGGCACTGCGCGTGCAATGTACTGTGCTACCAGATAGGAGTGGTGTGTTAAGTAGTACTATTCCTATCAGTTTAATCCCTGTTACATCCCCTATCAGGGGACGTGTATGGAATAGATTTTAGACAACCGCAAAGAGTTGTCAATAGTTGACACACTCATGACATAAATTTTATTCCTCTATGCGTCAATCTTGGTGTAGTGATGACTGTGCTCGTGCGCTCGTTTGGGAGATTTCAGGCGATGGGGGTTTTTCAAAGCCTATGGTCGTGCTGAGGTAGTTCAGTGACAGTTAAGTGTGTAATCTACTGTTACACCAGATATGAGTTCCGCTGGTGACACTATGCACTTGCAGCAGGGCCTTAAACACACAAACACGTGCAGGCAACTGACTGCTATTTATTCACAGTCAAAATTGTTGTTTTTCTTTATATGTAATCTACTGTTACACCAGATATGAGTTGCGCTGGTGACACTGACACTATGCACTTGCAGCAGGGCCTTAAACACACAAACACGTGCAGGCAACTGATTGCTATTTACTCACAGTCAAAATAGTTTTTTTTTTTTAAATATAATCTACTGTGACACCAGATATGAGTTGCCCTGAAGTGACACTATGCACTTGCAGCAGGGCCTTAAACACACAAACACGTGCAGGCAACTGACTGCTATTTATTCACAGTCAAAATTGTTGTTTTTCTTTAAATATAATCTACTGTTACACCAGATATGAGTAGCGCTGGTGACACTGTGCACTTCTTCAAATTACTGTGCACTTGCAGGGCATGAAACACACGCTCGTGCAGGCAACTGACTGCTATTATATTACAGTCAAAAAATGAATCTAAAATGGATGCTGTCCAGGAAGTGGGAGGGTCTGGGAGGGACGGTATGATGCTGATTGGCTGGAATGTGTCTGCTGACTGTGAGGTACAGGGTCAAAGTTTACACAATGATGACGAATAGGGGGCGGACCGAACATCGCATATGTTCGCCCGCCTCGGCGAACGCGAACAAGCTATGTTCGCCGGCGAATAGTTCGGGACATCTCTAATGGTAAACCCAATAGGAAAAAAAGATAAACAACTGACAAAATTGCTATTATCTGGCAACCATGCCTTTCAAAATATAGAACAAAAAGTGATCAAAGTCATATGCACCTCAAAATGCAGAAAAAAACTACACCCTACAAAAAAACAAGCCCTCACTGCCTCAATATAAATAAAAATGTTATTGGTATTAGAATATGGTGATGTGAATTACAAAATGTTTTAATAAAAGTTATTTTATGATACAAAAGTACATAAATTTGGTATAGTGTATATATACTTTTTAAATTTGTTTAATAAAATATGTATTATTATATTTCTTTTATGCCTTACTATGAACCTCATAAAAAATAAAAACGTGATGGAAAAGCTGTTTATTGTTTATCTCACATTCCAATAAATTAAACAAAAAGCGAGTGAAAAATCATATGTGCCCCAAAAATGGTCCCAATAAAAATTGCAGCCTGTCCCACAAAAAAAAAAATATCAAATAGCGGTCAATAGAAAAATATAAATGTTATGGCTCTTTGAATATGGCGGCATAAATACAATTTTTGTTCTAATTTTATGGTGCAAAAGTAATAAAACATATGAATATGAAATTAATACATGTAGTATCACCATACTAATATTGACCTGTATAATAAAGTTTTCATGTCATTTGTACATCACAGTGAACCCCAAGAAAAATAAATAACATAACAGAATAGCATTTTTTGCCCATGTAACCTTTCAAAAAAGTAAATAAAAAGCAATCCAAAAGTCTTATGTACCCTTAAATGGCTACAGCTTGTTCGCAATAAACAAGCCCTCACACAGCTCAGTTAAAAAAGTTAAGGCTCTAAAATAATCATTTCAGTAAAATTCATGATCGAACAACCAAATGGTGCTCTATCCCTTCTGAGCCGTAACCCCAAACAGCTTCTTTTAAACACATATGGAGTATTTCCAGACGTGGGAGAAACTGTGTAACAGTTTGTGTGGAAAAAAAAGAGACAATGCAGCAGCACTCTGCAAATCAGACAAAGTACAACAATGCTTTCAAAAATTATGGTGCTAATACTACGCTTATTTATAAAAGCGAGATGCTTGGACAATGCATTTTGCCGTCTGCCGAACGTCAAGGCGATCTCTGTTAGACGGGTCCTAACACTAAATACTACCTGTTATGCGCCATAATGACCGCCATAAAATTCAGGGAGTGTTGGACCCACATGCATGTTGGATCCACTCTGCCTTTTTCCATTTTTTGTGCCAAAATGGCCTCCATTACAAGGGATGCAGGTACCAACATGCATGCTGAGCCCACACTATACCCTTCCTGGTGCTAGACAGCTTCCAATGAATGTAGTGAGAGCAGGCTACAGCTTTATACTGAAAATAATTAAAATCAGCCTATGGGGCAGACAGGCTAATCAGGAGTGCACGACTCTCTGGAGTGCCACATCTCCAGCATTGTAAATCTGCAAAGAAAAGGGGGTTAGTCAGCACCTCCCAGTGTGCAGGTGCACGCTGCCATGGCAAAGACCTAGAGGGAAAAAAAAGGAGACAATGCAGCAGCCACAAGGGCATCTGTGTACCTGCAGGAGGAGAACCCTCTTGAGTATGACTGCGGCTTGACACCCTGGACAATACCCCTTTGTAAACCGCGGTTTACCGTGGTCATTGTGGGTTTTGGCCTGGGTATGGAATGTGGGCACCCTGTTTCTAAGGTTGTCCCTACCTGTCAATGTCACAATACTCAATTCTACAGCGGGTCTTATGCGTTTCACAGGGATGTATGGTTCATGGTTACTTCTCCAGTTACCAAGATGGCGCTCTGATACCAGATCTCTACAGGGCATGCGCCAGAAAACACACCGAGGCTTAATCAGGGCCGGCGCCACCAGTAAGGCGAATTAGGCAGTCGCCTAGGGCGCCATTTAGCAGGGGGCGCCCGTTGCAGTGTAAAAAAAAAAAAAAAAAAAAAAAAAGGGGGTTATATAAGGTCGGCCGGCAGCGCCCCTCATGCTGCGCCGGCTGAGCGCTCGCCGCTCTAAAGAATCTCCGGCCGCCGGCTCAGTGCTGCGCAGTCTGCTGTCATTCTGTGTCTGCTCTCTGCTCTGTTCGGTCCGCGGTACAGGAGCTCTTGTTTCCTGTACCCGGCCGGACTGACAGAAAGTGCTCACTTAGTGTGCACTTCCTTTCAGTCTGGCCGGGTACAGGAAACAAATGCTCCTGTACTGCGGACCGAACAGAGCTCGGCCACGCTACACTAGAGGTGACCAGGGAGGGGGGAGGGGGGCTGCAATAATATGAGTGACAAGAAAGGGGGGGGGGGCTGCAATAATATGAGTGACAAGAAAGGGGGGGGGCTGCAATAATATGAGTGACAAGAAAGGGGGGGCTGCAATAATATGAGTGACAAGGAAGGGGGGGCTGCAATAATGAGTGACAAGGAAGGGGGGGGCTGCAATAATATGAGTGACAAGGAAGGGGGGGGCTGCAATAATGAGAGTGACAAGGAAGGGGGGGGCTGCAATAATGAGAGTGACAAGGAAGGGGGGGGCTGCAATAGTGAGAGTGACAAGGAAGGGGGGGCTGCAATAATGAGAGTGACAAGGAAGGGGGGGCTGCAATAATGAGAGTGACAAGGAAGGGGGGGCTGCAATAATGAGAGTGACAAGGAAGGGGGGGCTGCAATAATGAGAGTGACAAGGGAGGGGGGGCTGCAATAATGAGTGACAAGGAAGGGGGGGCTGAAATAATGAGAGTGACAAGGAAGGGGGGGCTGCAATAATGAGAGTGACAAGGAAGGGGGGCTGCAATAATGAGAGTGACAAGGGAGGGGGGGCTGCAATAATGAGAGTGACAAGGGAGGGGGGGGCTGCAATAATGAGTGACAAGGAAGGGGGGGGGCTGCAATAATATGAGTGACAAGAAAGGGGGGGCTGCAATAATATGAGTGACAAGGAAGGGGGGGCTGCAATAATGAGTGACAAGGAAGGGGGGGCTGCAATAATATGAGTGACAAGAAAGGGGGGGGCTGCAATAATGAGTGACAAGGAAGGGGGGGGCTGCAATAATATGAGTGACAAGAAAGGGGGGGCTGCAATAATATGAGTGACAAGAAAGGGGGGGCTGAAATAATATGAGTGACAAGGAAGGGGGGGCTGCAATAATGAGTGACAAGGAAGGGGGGGGCTGCAATAATATGAGTGACAAGAAAGAGGGGGGCTGCAATAATATGAGTGACAAGGAAGGGGGGGGCTGCAATAATGAGTGACAAGGAAGGGGGGGCTGAAATAATGAGAGTGACGAGGAAGGGGGGGGCTGCAATAATGAGAGTGACGAGGAAGGGGGGGGCTGCAATAATGAGAGTGACAAGGAAGGGGGGGGCTGCAATAATGAGAGTGACAAGGAAGGGGGGGCTGCAATAATGAGAGTGACAAGGAAGGGGGGGCTGCAATAATGAGAGTGACAAGGAAGGGGGGGGCTGCAATAATGAGAGTGACAAGGGGGGGGCTGCAATAATGAGAGTGACAAGGGAGGGGGGACCTGCAAAAATGAGAGTGACAAGAGGGGGGGGCTGCAATAATGAGAGTGACAAGGGAGGGGGGGCTGCAATAATGAGTGACAAGGAAGGGGGGCTGCAATAATGAGTGACAAGGAAGGGGGGGCTGAAATAATGAGTGACAAGGAAGGGGGGGGCGGCAATAATGAGAGTGACAAGGAAGGGGGGGCTGCAATAATGAGAGTGACAAGGAAGGGGGGGCTGCAATGAGAGTGACAAGGAAGGGGGGGCTGCAATAATGAGAGTGACAAGGAAGGGGGGGCTGCAATGAGAGTGACAAGGAAGGGGGGGGCTGGAATGAGAGTGACAAGGGAGGGGGGGGGGCTGGAATGAGAGTGACAAGGGAGGGGGGGGGCTGGAATGAGAGTGACAAGGGAGGGGGGGCTGGAATGAGAGTGACAAGGGAGGGGGGGCTGCAATGAGAGTGACAAGGAAGGGGGGGCTGCAATGAGAGTGACAAGGAAGGGGGGGCTGCAATAATGAGAGTGACAAGGGAAGGGGGGCTGCAATAATGAGTGACAAGGAAGGGGGGCTGCAATAATGAGTGACAAGGAAGGGGGGGGCTGAAATAATGAGTGACAAGGAAGGGGGGGGGCGGCAATAATGAGAGTGACAAGGAAGGGGGGGGCTGCAATAATGAGAGTGACAAGGAAGGGGGGGCTGCAATGAGAGTGACAAGGAAGGGGGGGCTGCAATAATGAGAGTGACAAGGAAGGGGGGGCTGCAATGAGAGTGACAAGGAAGGGGGGGGCTGGAATGAGAGTGACAAGGGAGGGGGGGCTGGAATGAGAGTGACAAGGGAGGGGGGGGGGGGCTGGAATGAGAGTGACAAGGGAGGGGGGGGGCTGGAATGAGAGTGACAAGGGAGTCCCCAGAGCCAGACCAAGAGCCAGACTGCAGCCAGAGACCAGATCATCTTATTGTCCTGGTGGTAAGTAGACAATCCAATATGTTTATTATGTAATTGTTTAGTTATTAATACTACATTGGAAACTAATTTACCTCACATTTAGGGTCCATTCACACATCCGTGTGTGTTTTGCGGATCCACAAAACACGGACAGCGGCAATGTGCGTTCCGCATTTTGCGGGCACTAAGAGAATATGCCTATTCTTGTCCACTATTGCGGACAAGAATAGGACATGTTAAATTTTTTTCAGGATCGGAATTGCGGATCCCATAGAAATGTATGGGTCCGCAATTCCGTTCCGCAAAAAGAGACAGCTACAAGAAGCTGGATTAACCCTAAGGGAAACATAGCAGTTCTTTTAATTTAAAAGCTGAGAAAGGGGTGGAACATATGTGATGTCATGATATGGGCAGATCATCTGATAAGGGGGGGGGGGCGGCAATTTTTATCTGGCCCTGGGCTTAATGGAGCGGCGCCTGGGTGACATGTGAGCGCTGGCTAGTTCTGATGACGCTCAGCGTTTCCCTGCCGTCGCTGGTCCTTGATTGGTGTAGCGCCGCGCCTGCGCAGTATGGTATACACAACGCCGAACAGCTGCATGGAATGAGCCTCCCGCCGGCTGGGTATGTCTGCGCGATTGCTTCCCTGCTCCTCCCCCTGTATGTTACATGTTCATTAGATGCACTATTCGATCAGTTTTGTGTATCTGATCGATGAGTTTGTCACTTTATTAACACTATATATGCAGATATGTGACATGCATGATCATGTCCCTTGCCTCACAACATGTTTCACATTGTATCTTCACTGTCATTATTTTGTTTATTGTATTTTCATCTGTCATTATGTTATTGACACATCCTTGTAACACACCCACTGGGTGGAGTGTGGTCACATGATTTGTACATTGATTGATTCACTTATATAACTGCCATCACTTGTATTGCATCTCTGCTTGAAAAAGGAGCCGAAAACGTTTTTGGAGCCGAAACGTTGCACCGTATGGGTGAATAAAGGAATCACTTGTTCTTAATTTACAGGAGTGCCGCTCATTTTCTGGATCCATTGGTTGGGGTAAGAAGTCCATTCCCCTGGAAAGTGCACCCGATTTTTCCCTCCTAAGTCAGTGCCGCCATTTTTCTTTGATATATATATATATATATATATATATATACTGCTCAAAAAAATAAAGGGAACACAAAAATAACACATCCTAGATCTGAATTAATTAAATATTCTTCTGAAATACTTTGTTCTTTACATAGTTGAATGTGCTGACAACAAAATCACACAAAAATTAAAAAATGGAAATCAAAATTTTCAACCCATGGAGGTCTGGATTTGGAGTCACCCTCAAAATTAAAGTGGAAAAACACACTACAGGCTGATCCAACTTTGATGTAATGTCCTTAAAACAAGTCAAAATGAGGCTCAGTAGTGTGTGTGGCCTCCACGTGCCTGTATGACCTCCCTACAATGACTGTGCATGCTCCTGATGAGGTGGCGGACGGTCTCCTGAGGGATCTCCTCCCAGACCTGGACTAAAGCATCTGCCAACTCCTGGACAGTCTGTGGTGCAACGTGACGTTGGTGGATAGAGCGAGACATGATGTCCCAGATGTGTTCAATTGGATTCAGGTCTGGGGAACAGGCGGGCAAGTCCATAGCATCAATGCCTTCGTCTTGCAGGAACTGCTGACACACTCCAGCCACATGAGATCTAGCATTGTCTTGCATTAGGAGGAACCCAGGGCCAACCGCACCAGCATATGGTCTCGCAAGGGGTCTGAGGATCTCATCTCGGTACCTAATGGCAGTCAGGCTACCTCTGGCGAGCACATGGAGGGCTGTGCGGCCCTCCAAAGAAATGCCACCCCACACCATTACTGACCAAATGCCAAACCGGTCATGCTGGAGGATGTTGCAGGCAGCAGAACGTTCTCCACGGCGTCTCCAGACTCTGTCACATCTGTCACATGTGCTCAGTGTGAACCTGCTTTCATCTGTGAAGAGCACAGGGCGCCAGTGGCGAATTTGCCAATCTTGGTGTTCTCTGGCAAATGCCAAACGTCCTGCACGGTGTTGGGCTGTAAGCACAACCCCCACCTGTGGACGTCGGGCCCTGATATCACCCTCATGGAGTCTGTTTCTGACCGTTTGAGCAGACATATGCACATTTGTGGCCTGCTGGAGGTCATTTTGCAGGGCTCTGGCAGTGCTCCCCCTGTTCCTCCTTGCACAAAGGCGGAGGTAGCGGTCCTGCTGCTGGGTTGTTGCCCTCCTACGGCCTCCTCCACGTCTCCTGATATACTGGCCTGTCTCCTGGTAGCGCCTCCATGCTCTGGACACTACGCTGACAGACACAGCAAACCTTCTTGCCACAGCTCGCATTGATGTGCCATCCTGGATAAGCTGCACTACCTGAGCCACTTGTGTGGGTTTTAGACTCCGTCTCATGCTACCACTAGAGTGAAAGCACCGCCAGCATTCAAAAGTGACCAAAACATCAGCCAGGAAGCATAGGAACTGAGAAGCGGTCTGTGGTCACCACCTGCAGAACCACTCCTTTATTGGGGGTGTCTTGCTAATTGCCTATATTTCCACCTGTTGTCTATCCCATTTGCACAACAGCATGTGAAATTGATTGTCACTCAGTGTTGCTTCCTAAGTGGACAGTTTGATTTCACAGAAGTGTGATTGACTTGGAGTTACATTGTGTTGTTTAAGTGTTCCCTTTATTTTTTTGAGCAGTGTATATATATTTATATATATACACACACATTTTTTTTTATCTTTTTGGAAATGGATATTGGTATAATAGCTTGTTTCAAGCAGATTTGCATGAAATTGTTTATATAAGCAATCTGGCAAGCTGACTTCTGGATTTAAATCAGGACATCTCCGCCCAAAGCATCCCACTCCCTTGTTCACAATGACTCACACTTGATTACTTTAATATATACTTTAATTAGGCTTTCTTGCATAGCAACTGGAGCCCAGTGTAGATGCATTTAGATGATAAATCTCACTGAAGTAATTAACCACAGTGAGGATGGACAAAAGATTCTGATGGATTTGTTATTCATACCAAGCAATCAAAACATTTATTTGAAATGACAAAATACATCAGCAAAGTAAGGAAATCTATGCATCAGTAGTTTAAATTAGTTTTCAATTCTGACAGGTGTAGGATATGTGTCAGCTTTTTGATCGCAGCATACTCTACCAGGATGCTTAAGGCCTCTTTCACAGGGGCGAGTTTTCCGCGCATTGCACCCGCAATCCGGACCCATTCATTTCTATGGGGATGTGCACATGAGCGGTGATTTTCACACATCACTTATGCGTTGCGTGAAAATTGCAGCAAGCTCTATATTTTGCGTTTTTCACGCAACGCAGGCGCCATAGAAGTGAATGGGGCTGCGTGAAAATCGCAAACATCCACAAGCAAGTGCGGATGCGGTGCGATTTTCACGCTTGGTTGCTAGGATGAAAGTCTATTCACTGTATTATTTTCCCTTATAACATGGTTATAAGGGAAAATAATAGCATTCTTTAATACAGGATGCTTAGTAGAAGGTCAATTGAGGGTTAAAATAAATAAATAAAAAATTAACTCACCTTCTCCAATTGATCGCGTAGCTGCCGGTCTCCTGTTCTTTCTTCAGGACCTGTCAAAGGACCTGTGGTGACATCACTATGCTCATCACATGATACATCGCATGATCTATCACCATGGTGATAGACCATGTGATGAGCACAGTGACGTCACCACAGGTCCTTTGACAGGTTCTGAAGAAAGAATAGGAGACCGGCAGCTACGCGATCAATTGGAGGAGGTGAGTTATTTTTTTTAACCCTCAATTGACCTTCTATTAAGCATTCTGTATTAAAGAATGCTATTATTTTCCCTCATAACCATGTTATAAGGGAAAATAATGAAATTTACAGAATACTGAACCCAAACCTGAACTTCTGTGAAGAAGTTCGGGTTCGGGTCTGGGTACCAAAAATGAAGATTTTTCTCACGCGTGTGCAAAACACATTAAAACGCTTTGCACTCGCAGGAAAAAAAATCATGCATGTTCCCACAACGCCCGTGTGAAACCAGCCTAAGGGTCTGTTCAGGTCGATTCTATTGCAGGCTGAATTTGGTGCAGATTCTGTAACAAAAAGCTGCTGGGCTGCCATCATTTTCATTGGGAGGCTGTGTCTTATGGCCATGACTGCACCAACAAAGGACATATCCTTTCTTGGCATGGTTGTAGCAATTAATCACGGCCGCATGAACTGCAGCATGGCATCCTGCAGAAAACACTAGGCGGCGGTTCCTGCACAGCTGCATGATAACCTTTTGGCACAGAATCTTAACAAAATCCAGCCTGCAAAAACTTTTGTCCGAGCAACCCCCTAGGTCACACGCAAATGGGAATCAATTTGATGCATATATTCTGTGCGGATTGGAAATTTGGATTTCACTGCAATTCTGCAATAAATCCATGTCAGAATCTGCATGTTTCACATGCAGATTTTTGGTATGAATTTTCCCTGAATTTTACTATGCGTTGCAAGAGGTAAAATCCGGCATGAAAAACTACATAAAGAATTGACATGCAGTGGATTTCAAAATCCTCACAGCAGGTCAATTTTTGTAATTTCCACATTTATGTGAGATATTAAAACCCTCTTTTACTTAGCAGGTACAAAAAAAAATAAGGAATTCTAGATTAAGCTGAAAAAGTGACCATAATTTAATGGCTCTCTTTATTTTGCTCACAGATATTCTGCACCTTGTTGCAGCAGCCATTTTGCTTAAATGTTTCTAACCTTTCAACTAACTTTGCAGTAATCAATTCAGGAAACCAAATCGAGCACTCCAGTGATTTCAAGTAAAACTTCCTCTTTATTGTAGAAAAATTAAAACCAGTGTGAACTCTGATTCAATGGTAGCATAACTTATACAAATCCTTAGTGACAGCATGTTACTGAATGACTATTGCCCCTAAAATATCATTTGGAGTATTAAAACATGTCCACCACTGACCTCGTGGGTTGAACACATCTGAAAGTTTAATTGTACGCACATCATACCAATATAACAATCTAATACAAATATTATAATAGACATATATAACAAATAATAAATTGATTGTTTCAATAGTAATAAATCAAATCTTGACAGAAAATGGGATACAAACCCAAAAGGTATTTAAACAGAAAAAAATCCATCATTTACACCAATACAACATTTACAATCCGGACTAGTGTTGATCGAGCACCGAAGTGCTTGGGTGCTCGAGTAGAACACTTTGGGATGCTCAGGTGCTCTACAGAGCATCTGAGCACAATGGAAGTCAATGGGAGAACCCGAGCATTAAACCAGGCACCCCCTGATCTGAAGACACTCTTCTAAACATGGCTGACCAATGCCAATTGTACATTAATTGTACATTTGTTTACTTGTACAGTGAGCCATTCTCATTAGTGTTGATTGAGCACCAAAGTGCTCCGGTCGAACACCTCGGGATGCTCGGGTGCTCAGTAGAATGGAAGTCAATGGAAGAACCCGAGCATTAAACCAGGCACCCCCTGCTCTGAAGAGGGGAGGGTGTCTGGTTCATGGGAAAAGGTCAGAAATTGATGGAAACACCACTGAAATGGTTCGTGAACAGCATGGGGAGGATGTCTGGATGCATCTTGGACTCCCAGGTCGCTGCTTGGAACGATGTTGTCCGAGTAGTACGCCACTTTTACAGACTGACAATAAAAACGCACCAAACCGAAGAAAAAAAATCGATTTTAGAGGAAAAATTGTTAGGAAACATTCTTTCCTGTATATTTACTTGAATGTAAAGTGCAAAAGCTGCCAAAAATTACAAGGAAGAGGCACTCCGATACAACCTGTATATCACATAAAGGAGGGCCTTATTCACATTGTGGTACAATTGTTCAGGTAGTGGGACTCCTACACTCATAAAGCCTATGAACTAAGTGAAAGGGCTGCCAAAAATGACAAGGAACCAGCACTCCAATACACTCTTTATTACACATAAAGGAGGGCATCATACACACACTTTATGATTGATGGCCTGCTGGTGACCCTAAAAAACATTAGGGGTGAGGGTCTGCTGCTGAGCTGACCCTCTAAAACATTACGTACGAGGGCCTGCTGCTGATCTAACCATCTAAAAAATTAGGGGTGAGGGTCTGCTGCTGATCTGACCATCTAAAACATTAGGGGTGAGGGTACGCTGCTGATCTGACCTTCTAAAACATTAAGGGTGAGGTTCTTATTCTGAGCTGACCATCTAAAAAATTTGGGGTGCGGGTTTGCTGCTGATCTGACCATCTAAAACATAAGGGGTGAGGGTCTGCTGCTGATCTGACCATCTAAAACATTAGGGGTGAGGGTCTGCTGCTGATCTGACCTTCCAAAACATTAGGGGTGAGGCTCTGCTGCTGATCTGACCTTCTAAAACACTAGGGGTGAGGGTATGCTGCTGAGCTGACCATCTAAAACACTAGGGGTGAGGGTCTGCTGCTGAGCTGACCATCTAAAACATTAGGGGCGAGGGCCTGCTACTGAGCTGACATCTAAAAAATTATGGTTGAGGGTCTGCTGCTGATCTGACCATCTAAAAAATTAGGGGTGAGGGCCTGCTGCTGAGCTGACCCTCTAAAACATTTGGGGCGAGGGCCTGCTGCTGATCTGACCATCTAAAACATTATGGGCGAGGGCCTGCTGGTGACCCTCTAAAACATTAGGGGTGAGGGTCTGCTGCTAAGCTGACCCTCTAAAACATTAGGAGTGAGGGCCTGCTGCTGAGCTGACCCTCTAAAACATTAGGAGTGAGGGCCTGCTGCTGAGCTGACCCTCTAAAACATTAGGAGCAAGGGCAGCCTAATAAACATGTTGATATGATGGAGGAGGAGGAGGACGAGAAAAGGAAGATTGAACCATATACCTTTTTTTGTGGTGGATGGGGTGCATGGGAATACAGTGTATTCAATACACCATAAAAGCCACATTTAAAGTGCCTTTATGTTCAGCCGTTTTCCTCTGGTGGAGTAGAGAATTTAGGGGCAATCCAGGCCTTGTTCATTTTGATAAGAGTCAACCTGTCAGCATTGACAGGAGGATGCGCTTATCAGTTATTATGCCCCCAGAAGCACTAAATACCTGCTCTGCCAAAACGCTGGCAGCAGGGCAGGCCAGCACCTCCAAGTGTAGAGTGCCAGTTCGTGCCACGTGTCCAGCTTGGACACCCAATGGTTGTAAGGCACAGAGGAGGGATCATTGAGGATGCTGACACGGTCTGCTACGTACTCCTTCACCATCTTCCAAAACTATTCCCTCCTTGTGACATTAGGCCGCGCATCAGGGTGAGGGTGCTGGCGGGGTGTAATGAAACTGTCCCAGGCCTTGGAGAGTGTTGCCCTGCCTCTGTTGGAACTGCTGTGTGTTCCCCTCGTCTCCCCTCCTTGGTTTTCCAAGGAACTACGTACTCTGCTGCCCTTCTGGTATTGCACCATTTTGCTAGTCCTCTTCACCAAAGGAATGAGAAATTAGAAGTTCTATTTGCAGCGGTGGTCGAGAAGAGTGAACAACCAGTAATCGGTGTTGGCCAAAATGCGTATAATGCGAGGTTCACGGGAAAGGCAGCCTAACATAAAGTCAGCCATGTGTGCCAGAGTCCCAACAGACAAGACTTCGCTGTCCTCGTCAGGAGGATGACTCTCAATCTCCTCATCCTATTCCTCCTCTTTTGCCCATCAATGCTGAACAGATGGAATAACCTGCTATGGGTACCAGCCTCTGTACCGTAGGCAACCGTCTCCAGCTCCTCATCATCATCATCATCCAATTTGCGCTGAGAAGACAAACTGAGGATGGTACCACCCTGTGTACTGTCTTCCCCCATTTCCATCTCTTCCACATGCAAAGCGTCCACCTTCATTGTGAGCTGCGAGCGTTTCAGTAGACACGGAAGTGGCATGGTTACGCTGATAATAGCGGCATCGCCACTCACCATCTGTGTTGATTCCTCAAAGTTGCGTAAAACTTCTTAGAGGTCAGACATCCATGCCCACTCGTCGCTTGTGAAGAGTGAAAGCTAACTGGAAAGGTAACGACCATGTTGCAGCTGGTATACCACTACTGCCCTCTGCTGCTCACAAAGCCTGGCCAACATGTGGAACGTGGAGTTCCAGCGCATGCTCACGTCGCACAACAGTCGGTGAGCTGGCAATTGCAAGCGCTGCTGCAGCGTTGCCAGACCGGTGGCAGCTGTAGATGACTTTCTGAAATGGGCACACAAGCGACGCACATTCAGCAGTATCTCAGGCAAATTGGGGTAGGTTTTGAGAAACCGCTGAACCACTAAGTTGAACACGTGGGCTAGGCAAGGTATGTGTGTGAGCTTGCCGATCTCCAAAGTTGCCACCAAGTTACGGACATTATTAGACACAACCATGCCTGGTTGTAGGTTAAATGGCAAGAGCCACAGCTCAGTCTGATCCCTTATACCCTGCCACAGCTCTGCGGCAGTGTGCTGTTTGTCACCTAAGCAAATTAGTTTCAGCACGGTCTGTTGCCGCTTCCCCACTGCAGTACTACACTGCTTCCAGCTATTGACTGATGGCTGACTGGTGCTGCAAGATGAGAATTCAGAGGTGGAAGTGGAGGAGGAGGTGGAGGAGGAGAAGGGGGGGGGGGGGTTGCAGCCACTAATGTAGGTGGTGACGGAAATCCTCATGGCAGTAGGGCCCGGAATCTTTGGCGTCAGTAACTCCTGTGCCATCCCAGGGTATGACTCGCTCCCGGCCTCCACAATGTTCACCATGTGTGCTGTCAGGGAAATGTAGCGTCCTTGGCCAAAAGCACTTGTCCATGTGTCAGTCTTTAAGTGGATATTCCAAATAACTGCGTTTGTCAAGGCACGGGTGATGTTATAGGACACATGCTGGTGTAAAGCGGGGACGGCACACCAGGAAAAATGGCGGCCGCTGGGGACTGAGTAATGAGGGACCGCCGCTGCCATCAGGCTGCGGAAAGCCTCAGTGTCCACAAGCCTCAATGGCAACATTTCCAGGGCCAGCAATTTGGAAAGGTGTGCATTTAGTGCTATCACCTGTGGGTGGGTGGCTGGGTATTTGCGCTTTCGTTCAAAGGCCTGGGGTATGGATATCTGTACGCTGCACTGGGACACAGAAGTGGATGTGCTAGCTGATGGTGCTTGCGAAGGTCCAGGTGCAGGGCGGGAGGCATCCAGGCCTGCGTCTTGGGCAGGGGATTGGCCAGCATGTAACACACGGAAAGAGGAGGCAGTGGTGTGACCCGCAGACACTGATTGTGGACCCAGGCGTTCGGCCCACCTATTAGGGCTTTGATGCCATGTGGCGGATCATGCTGGTGGTGGTGACGTTACTAGTGTTCACGCCCCTGCTCATTTTGATACGGCACAAGTTGCAAATGACAATTCTTTTATCGTCTGCACTTTCCTCAAAAAAGCGCCAGACTGCGGAACATCTACCCCGTGGCAAGGGAGATTGCCGCAAGAGGGTGCTCCGGGAACAGTTGCGGGCCTGTTTGGTTTGGCCCGCCTTCTCCCTTTTGCCACCTCACTGCCTCTTCCAGCCTGTTGCGGTGCTGCGGATCTCTCCCCCTCTGTACTGCTGTTCTCGCTCGGCTTGCCACCTTCCCAGGTTTGGTCAGTGATTCATTGTCCATCACCTCCTCTTCCACTTCCTCATTCTGGTCATCCTCCTGACTTGTTGACCTAACAAGAACCTCACTTATTGACAACTGAGTCTCATCCTCATCATGAACCTCTTGAGACACTAATTGCGATTGACTTATTGGCAACTGTGTCTCATAATCATCATCCACCTCATGAAACACTAATTGCTGTTCCCCACCGTCATCTTTCTCTGACTGTGGATGCTCAAGAGTTTGGGCATCAGTGAGAAAAGATCCAGGGCCGGTGCAACCATATCAGCGAACTAGGCGTTCGCCTAGGGCGCCAGCCTGCTGGGGGCTCCCTGGTGGGCTCCCCGTGACTGGGGCTGCGGCCCTGGGCGAGTGGCTCTTGAGCCACCCCCAGCGCCATTACAGGGGGGCTAGGAGGTGGAGGTCCTTCTTAAATATGGCAGAGCAGGCATCTGCTTACGCTATCACTGAAAACAACCACCTAAAATATATCTTTTATTAAGGTTACTAAAAATGGAGGTCCCTATCGAGGGGACCCAAAAATAGACATGGACAAACACGAAAAGAGCAACTAGGGACCTAGGCAGAGGGCTGATGCTGTCGGAGGAGGGAAGGGGTAACACGTCTGGGTATCTAGTTTCTGTCCCTAAGGTGTCCCTCGAACTATCCTCAGCCCAGAGATGCACCTGGATGGTAGGAGCACTCTGTCCACGTGCCTCGACTGCCTGTCCTTATAACGCCCTTGGTATACTAACCCATATGGATGTCTGGGTCCTTGTATAAACTGAATGAATTACACATACAGAACTTTATATCATGTCACTTGTCCCGACGCGTTTCCCCTTTCAGTTAAAGAAAGGTTCGTCAGGGGACACAAGTATAAATGTGTGTCACAGATAGACACCAAACACAATAAGAAAACAAAAAAATAACTAAAATAATGTGGTTGCATAAGTGTGCACACCCTCTTATAACGGAATTTAGCTGTGTTCAGAATTAAGCAATCACATTCAAAATCATGTTAAATAGGAGTCAGCATACACCTGCCATCATTTAAAGTGCCTCTGATTAACCCCAAATAAAGTTCAGCTGCTCTAGTTGGTCTTTCCTGAAATTTTCTTAGTCGCATCCCACAGCAAAAGCCATGGTCCACAGAAAGCTTCCAAAGCATCAGAGGGATCTCATTGCTAAAAGGTATCAGTCAGGAGAAGGGTACAAAAGAATTTCCAAGCCATTAGATATACCATGGAACACAGTGAAGACAGTCATCATCAAGTGGAGAAAATATGGCATAACAGTGACATTACCTCCAATATTGATGAAAAGACGAGAAGAAAACTGTTCTGGGAGGTTACCAAGAGGCCTACAGCAACATTAAAGGAGCTGCAGGAATATCTTGCAAGTACTGGCTGTGTGGTACATGTGACAACAATCTCCCGTATTCTGGGGTAGAGTGGCAAGACGAAAGCCTTTTCTTACGAAGAAAAACATCCAGGCCAGGCTACATTTTGCAAAAACACATCTGAAGTCTCCCAAAAGCATGTGGGTAAAGGGGTTATGGTCTGATGAAACCAAGGTTGAACTTTTTGGCTATAATTCCAAAAGATATGTTTGCCACAAAAACAACACTGCACATCACCAAAAGAACACCATACCCACAGTGAAGCATGGTGGTGGCAGCATCATGCTTTGGGGCCGTTTTTCTTCAGCTGGAACTGGGGCCTTAGTCAATCTAGAGGGAATTATGAACAGTTCCAAATACCAGTCAATATTGGCACAAAACCTTGAGGCTTCTGCTAGAAAGCTGAACATGAAGAGGAACTTCATCTTTCAGCATCACAACGACCCAAAGCATACATTCAAATCAACAAAGGAATGGCTTCACCAGAAGAAGATTAAAGTTTTGGAATGGCCCAGCCAGAGCCCAGACCTGAATCCGATTGAAAATCTGAGGGGTGATCTGAAGAGGGCTGTGCACAGGAGATGCCCTCGCAATCTGACAGATTTGGAGTGTTTTTGCAAAGAGTGGGCAAATCTTGCCAAGTCAGAATGTGCCATGCTGATAGACTCATACCCAAAAAGACTGAGTGCTGTAATAACATCAAAAGGGGCTTCAACAAAGTATTAGTTTAAGGATGTGCACACTTATGCAACCATATTACTTTATTTTTTAATTTTTTCTTCCCTCTACCTAAAAGATTTCAGGTTTTTTTCAATTGAGTTGTACAGTTTATAGGTCACATTAAAGGTGGAAAAAGTTCTGAAATGATTTATCTTTGTCTCATTTTTTTACATCACAGAAACCTGACATTTTAACAGGGGTGTGTAGACTTTTTATATCCACTGTACTGTATATGCTTGCAAGTATGTCACACGTACAGTAGCGCACGTTTTGTAAGTGTATGCGCAAATAAATTAAACTGAATGTCACAGATATTTAGGATGCGCAAACGTTATAAATTTAATTAAAGGGGTTATCTGCCATTTTGGCATTTTTCTGACTGATGATCTATCCTTTGGATAGGTCATACCATCTGTTTTAAGCACAGTCCGACAGCTGGGACCCCCCAGATTAGTTGGTGCTGCTTGCAGTAGCGACAGCCTTCTCGTTGCTGCCCATAGGCCAATGAAGTCACAGCAAGCAATATTATGAAGAGAAATGAACTGTGAAAAATACATTTCTCTATTATATTAACCTCTTCAGGACACATGACGTACCGGTACGGCATGTTGTCCCGATACTTAAGGACACATGACTACTGGTACGTCATATGTATTTCCGATCACCGCCGCCCAGTGATCGGAACAAGGTGCCTGCTCAAATCATTGAGCAGGCACCTTGGCTCAATGCCCAGGGGGGTTCTGTGACCCCCCCGTGTCAGCGATCAATTCAGACCTGCAGTTTGCGGCTTTTTATGTTGCGGCGGTGCCATCGGGTCCCCATGGGGCTGTAGGGGGGACCCGATGGCATGGACGGCATCCATTCCTTCCTTAGGCATCGCGCTGCCTTCCGGTGACGAGCCTGTGAGATCCAGCCCCCTGGATCTCACGGGCAGGAAGCTGTATGAGTAATACACACTGTATTACTCATACAGCCAATGCATTCCAATACAGAAGTATTGGAATGCATTGTAAAGGATTAGACCCCCAAAAGTTGAAGTCCCAAAGTGGGACAAAAAAGAAAGTGAAAAAAAAAAGTTGAAAAACTAAAGTTTTCCCCCCCAAAAATTAAAAGTTTCAATTAAAAATAAACAAAAACATAATTTTCCCCAAATAAGGTAAAAAAAAATTGGTAAAAAATAGGGGGGGGAGGGAGTTGACATATTAGGTATCGCCGTGTCCGTATCGACCGGCTCTATAAACATATCACATGACCTAACCCCTCAGATGAACACCGTAAAAAAATTAAAAATAAAAACTGTGCTAAATAAACCATTTTATTGTCACCTTACATCACAAAAAGTGTAATAGCAAGCGATCAAAAAGGCATATGCACCCCAAAATAGAGCCAATCAAACCGTCATCTCATCCCGCAAAAAATGAGACCCTAGCTAAGATAATCGCCCAAAAACTGAAAAAACGATGGCTCTCAGAATATGGAGACACTAAAACATGATTTTTTTTTTGTTTCAAAATATATACATAAATAAAAAAAAAAGTATACATATTAGGTATCGCCGCGTCCCTATCGACCGGCTCTATAAAAATATCACATTACCTAACCCCTCAGATGAATACCGTAAAAAAATAAAAATAAAAACGGTGTAAAAAAAGCCATTTTTTGTCACCTTATATCACAAAAAGTGTAATAGCAAGCGATCAAACAGTCAGACGCACCCCAAAATAGTGCCAATCAAACCGTAATCTCCTCCCGCAAAAATCATACCCTACCCAAGATAATCGCCCCAAAACTGAAAAAACTATGGCTCTCAGACTATGGAAACACTAAAACATGATTTTTTTTGTTTAAAAAATTAAATCATTGTGTAAAATTTACATACATAATAAAAAGTATACATATTAGGTATCGCCGCGTCCGTGACAACCTGGTCTATAAACATACCACATGATCTAACCATGAATTTTGTAAATAACAAAAAATAAAAACTGTGCCAAAACAGCTATTTCTTGTTAGCTTGCCTTACAAAAAGTGTAATATAGAGCAACCAAAAATCATATGTACCCTAAACTAGTACCAACAAAACTGACACCCTATCCCGTAGTCTAAAATGGGGTCACTTTTTTGGAGTTTCTACTCTAGGGGTGCATCAGGGGGGCTTCAAATGGGACATGGTGTCAAAAAACCAGTCCAGCAAAATCTGCCTTCCAAAAACCTTATGGCATTCTTTTCCTTCTGCGCCCTGCCTTGTGCCCGTACAGTGGTTTATGACCCCATATGGGATGTGTCTGTAAACTACAGAATCAGAGCCATAAATATTGAGTTTTGTTTGGCTGTTAACTCTTGCTTTGCAACTGGAAAAAAAATTATTAAAATGGACAATCTGCCAAAAAAGTGAAATTTTTAAATTGTATCTCTATTTTCCATTAATTCTTGTGGAACACCTAAAGGGTTTTGAATACCTTGAGGGGTGTAGTTTCTAGAATGGGGTCATTTTTGGGTGGTTTTTATTATGTAAGCCTCACAAAGTGACTTCAGACCTGAACTGGTCCTTGAAAAGTGGGTTTTTGAAAATTTTAGAAAAATTTCAAGATTTGCTTCTAAACTTCTAAGCCTTGTAACATCCCCAAAAAATAAAATGTCATTCCCAAAATTATCCAAACATGAAGTAGTCATATGAGTAATGTAAAGTAATAACTATTTTTGTAGGTATTACTATGTATTATAGAAGTAGAGAAATTGAAACTTGGAAATTTGCAAATTTTTCCAAATTTTTCCAAATTCTTTATTTTTTTATAACTAAAAATGTTTTTTTTTACTCCATTTTACCAGTGTCTTGAAGTACAATATGTGACGAAAAAACTATCTCAGAATGGCCTGAATAAGTCAAAGCGTTTTAAGAAATGAGTATAATGTAATGTCGCACTCGAATGGGGTGGTGATCTAAACAGAGGTGCTCCCACTAACAGACAACGCCCAGTCTGAAAAATTAATTAAATGTAAAAAATGGAAGTGGGGCACTCTCTTGAGCCAAAAGGGATCTTTAATACATATAAAATACAGTAAATTCACAATAAAATAGATATCTTCGCAATAAAATAAATATACGGTTATTCTGTGATGGCAGCAGATGATAAATAAAACGGAAATCCTAAAATATGATTAAAACAGCAAAAATATTTTAAAAATACATTAAATTACAGTCAGCATAAATATAGATCCCAAAGGATATTCCAGTTTTTAGATATTCAATATTCTTCAGAACATATATTAACTGGTATTCCTTTATATTTTTTTATTTTTAAAATATTGAAGCGGTGAAATGTTCCAATAAATCCAGGTTGGGAACCAGTCTCCAATATATATCACAGTCACTGAGTGATTATAAAGCTGTCAAATTGTGGACAATCACTGGCTGCAAATAGATGAACTTGCAATTTGTATCAAAGTCATAAGCATGTAATGATCAAAGTTCCAAGGAATGTAACTATCAGCCTTCTACTTTGTATCAAATGTATCTCATAACAAAAGTTCCAAGCCGATATGGCTTTCAGTGATCCATACAGACAGTGATGTAACTGCCGATGCGTACAGCGGCGTCCCGCTGTGATTGAAATAGAGCGATCGCTTGGATGGAATATAGGTTATATGCACTCTTACCCGGTGGTCTTTGAGCTGGACGGAGAGCCCTCAACTCGGTGAGTTGTGTGAGTATACTCCCGGTCTCAAGGGCTGTTACCTCAAGTTTTGAATCCTGGCGCCAAATAGTTTGTTTGTTCCACGTGGTTTCTATATCACCAGTAGCGTGGTCAATAGGCGATTCCTTTATTCTTATGGCAGTGTCCAAGCTTTACCGGAGTGGCAGTAACCTTTCTTTCCTTAAGGGGGGGATTCGCACCAGACGCGTTTCGGGGATTTTAATTGACCCCTTCCTCAGTGGTTAACATCCCCCCGATGTTGTTCCGCTTTTATAGTTGCTCAAGGATATGTGAAGAACTGGTCTGGAATGGCAATTATTCAGGGATTGGGATCCGCATATGTAACTTTCATATATAGTGCTTCCTACTCAGAATAAAATATGTTAGAGACAACAAAATAGCAATATATAATATAGGAGAGCTTGCCGGTAATTGGTCACAAACCTCCCTAGAATGGAGTATCAGAAGAAACGCACCGAAGTCGCATGCAATTTTAATGCGACTCGGTGTGCCTTCCTCAATTAATAAATATTTTTAGGTGATTCATCCAAGTCTCCTATAATAGATCTAAAACATAATGGGCATAATGACATTAAAAAACTTATGCAGCTTTAAAAACTTCAAAAACTTTAAATATACTGCATTCCTGACATCATCTAGTTTGTGTAAAAAGGCCTTCAATATTTGATTGGTGTGTCTTTCAACATTATCATGTTATCAAAAACGCACCGGTATCGCAAGCGGTTTTAATGCGTTTCCGGTGCGTTTTGTCTGGCAGGTGGATTTTCCAATATATTTCTCAAGGGAATCCATATTTCACTTAGTTAAAATAGTTCAATGCCCTAAACAACCCCCTACTTATTTGATAATGTCTGGACCCATGAAAGGTCCTCTTTAACCAAGTCTTGATAAACACTTGGAAAAAGTCAAAACGTCACCATGTTTGGTGTCTGGTTACTGAATAAATCACTTTATTGTTTGAACTGGAGGAGTGCTTCAGTCATCTTCTTTGCATATTCTGGGATTCCAAGCCAGAATCTGACACTGCGTGCAACAGGTACAGTGGAATGCAGAAGTTTGGGCACCCCTGGTCAATAATCTCCAAGAGGCATAAAGTTAAAGATGAAACACACTTTTCAACATTTTAAGCAATATCAGTGTAATATTTTGGCTTTGTACAATTTTAGAGTGAAAAAAGAAGGTAGTACCTTGCAAAAGTATGGGAACCAAAGAAGATTTGAGTATTCAAATAACTTTGACTGATGTCTCAGACCTCAAATAGCCTATTAGTGTTAAGGCTTGTTCACAATCATTGTTAGGAAAGCCCAGATGATCCAAATTTCAAAGCTATATAAAATACCCAGACTGCTCTAACCTTTTCCCCAAAAACAGCAACCATGGGTTCTTCTAAGCAGTTGCCTAAGACTCTGAAAATAAAAATGGTTGAGGGTCACAAAGCAGGAGAAGGCTATAAGAAGATAGCAAAGCGTTTTCATCTTGCCATTTCCTCAGTTAAAATTGTATTAAGAAATAGCAGTTAACAGTAACAATGGAGGTCAAGAGAAGATCTGGAAGAGCAAGAAGAATTTCAGAGACAGATGCTTGTAGGATTGCTAGAAAGGCAAAACAGAAATTCTCCCAACCCTATACCCTCTCACCTTCTACCTTTACCAGACTAGGAGGTTCCTGTGAATCCAGAGGAATAATGTACTTTTTTAATAAAGACTTATGGAACATAATGAATTTTGAACGACGTTGTTTCAGACGGAACAACACATGATTGATAACTTCAATAATCTCATAAGGACTCATTTTGGATAGAACCTTAAGACTAATATTTATACTGGATAACAAAAATAATTCCTCGAGACCCAAACTATGAAGTTTGTCATTGGAAGAGGATGAGACCTGCACACCCTTTGTGGTGGGTGCTTATAGAGGATGGACGTCAATCAATTCCAGTGGAGAAATCTATGGCACACCAAAATTTCTTTTCAAGTGATGCTTTAATACATAACGTGCAGTTTTACATCATTTTATGTTTAGTTTCATCCAGAGTGTATATATCAATGTTACAGGCCATGTAAGTAGTCCCAACGTTTCGGTCAGATAACAACCTTTCTCAAGGGATCTAGAGAGATTTATAAACAATCCTAAAACGGGCACCTTTCTCTTCATTGTGCCCAGTGTTCCAGCGTAATCAAGTGCAATGCAATTACACACCCAACACATAAGAGATAGGATCTCCAAACACAAATCTATTATTAGTGTAACGGTCGCATACACACACACACAGGGGGAAGGGAAGTGACCACTGCGCTCCACCCTTACCCCTGGCCCTGCCTACTTGCCTCGCGAGTCCTAATGACAGGGGACAACTGGACGGCAATCCCTAACTTGGAGTAAGTGCAGGGATGACAGACAGACAAACAACAGGACGTGAACGGACCGAGTCAATACCAGGAAAGCTGCAAAGTACAAATGGAGCAAGCAGAGAATTGCCAGGAGAAGCCGGGGTCATAAATACCAGGAGAGCAGAGAAGTACAAGAGGAGTCCTAAGAGAGTAGTCAGGTGGGAGCCGAGGTCACAATACCAGGACGGATGCGCAGTACAGGAGGATCAGGCAAAAGGATGGTCAAGGAACAGGATCAGGTAAGTATTCAGCAGTCCAACAAATACCAGGAACCTAGAAATTAACAGGCAACCTGTAGCCAGCAGGCTGCCTGTATTTATAGTGGGGAGTGAGGGTCATGTGACATGGCCAGCGTCACATGACCGACAGACCAACCAGTCGAGCACCGAGTGATCAGCTCGGCGCTCAAGGCAGACTTAGGAGCAAGGAGCCACCCAGCTAGTAAAGCCGCCCTGGGAATGAGGTCAAACACAGAACCTCATTCCAAAAGCTAAGCAACAGTTCTGCGGGCAATGGGGGACCGAGTGCACCTTCGGAACCCCGTGACAGTACCCCCCCTTTTACGAGGGGCCACCGGACCCAAGACTTCAGGCGATGGCTTTTCAGGGTGTTCTAAATGAAATTTACGAACAAGTCTAGGAGCATGAACCTCCCTGGCAGGTACCCAAGATCTCTCTTCAGGTCCATACCCCTTCCAGTGAATCAGGTACTGCAAGGAATTACGCACCTTCCTGACATCCACTATTTTAGACACCACATACTCGACAGCATCCTTAACAAGAACTGGCAGAGGCGAGGCTTTTGATGGTACTACCGGTTCAAAATATTTTTTAAGCAGAGATTTATGGAACACATTATGAATGTGGAATGACTCAGGCAGCTCCAACCTAAAAGATACCGGGTTAATCACTTCCGTGATCTTATATGGTCCAATAAAACGAGGAGCAAATTTTTTAGAAGTTACCTTGAGAGATAGATTCTTGGAGGACAACCATACTTTATCCCCAACCTGAAAGTTTACCCCCCTTGAACGTCTCCTATCGGCCTTGAGTTTTTGAGAACATTGAGCCTTTTCTAGGTTCGATTGAACCCGGGCCCAAACTGTGCACAGTTCGGAGGAGAGTTTATCAGCTTCAGGGTTAGAGGAGGAGACGGACGACCCAGAATGAAAACGGGGATGAAAACCATGGTTACAAAAGAAAGGGGAGACCCCAGCAGAAGAATTGCCACGGTTATTCAGAGCAAATTCAGCCAATGGAAGGAATTTGACCCATAATTGCTGGTCATCAGCAACATACAACCTCAGGAATTGTTCCACAGACTGATTAAGGCGTTCAGTCTGCCCATTACTCTCAGGATGGTAGGCGGAAGAAAAAGACAACGAAATTTTACATCTTTGACAGAAGGCTCTCCAGAATTTGGACACAAACTGCACACCCCTGTCCGAAACAATATTTTCCGGGATACCATGCAATCGAACAATTTCTTTCACAAAAATAGACGCCAGGGTTTTGGCATTCGGGAGTTTAGACAGGGGAATGAAATGGACCATCTTGCTAAACCTATCCACCACTACCCACACCACAGTCTTACCCTCCGCCAGCGGTAGGTCAGTTATAAAGTCCATCGAGATATGGGACCAGGGTCTACTGGGAATGGGTAGGGGTCGTAGGTTACCAGCAGGGCGAGACCTAGGTGTCTTGGACCTGGCACAAACCTCACAGGCTGACACATAGGACTTGACATCCCTAGTTAGAGTGGGCCACCAATAAGATCTAGAAACCAGATCCTTAGTGCCCTCAACACCCGGATGTCCACAAAAGGCAGAATCGTGACACTCACCCAACAGCTGGGGACGAAATTGTACGGGAACAAACAACTTATCTGTTGGGGTGGATACCGGTGCCAGATGTTGTTCCGACCTAATGCGAGCCGAGATATCCTGGGTAAGAGCTGCTAAGAAGATTTTTGCTGGTAGGATGGATTCAGGTGGTACCTCAGTAGGTTGAAAAGCCTGGAAGCTCCGAGATAATGCGTCCGCCTTCACATTTTTACTTCCCGGCCTGAACGTGATGGAAAAATCAAAACGAGTAAAAAACAGAGCCCATCTGGCTTGACGGGGATTCAACCTCTTAGCAGACTCGAGAAACATAAGGTTTTTATGGTCAGTGACAACAGTTACACAATGCCTTGCCCCCTCCAGAAAATGCCTCCACTCCTCAAATGCCCATTTAATGGCCAGCAGCTCCCTATTCCCTATGTCGTAGTTTCTCTCCGTGAGAGAGAATTTCCTGGAGAAGAAGGCACATGGTCTCAGATTAGTGAGGCTGGCAGGACCTTGTGAAAGGACTGCTCCTGCGCCGTCCTCGGACGCATCCACCTCCACAATAAAAGGTTTCTCCTGATCAGGCTGGATCAGAATGGGAGCGCTACTGAATGCCTTTTTGAATTTTTCAAATGAAGAAATGGCCTCAGTAGACCAATTCTCCAAATCCGCCCCTTTCTTAGTAAGGTCGGTCAACGGTTTAGCAATTACGGAAAAATTCATAATAAATTTACGATAGTAATTGGCGAAACCTAAGAACCGTTGTAAGGCCTTTAAGGATGAAGGTCTTACCCATTCCTTAATTGCTAGTACCTTACCAGGATCCATCTTGAAGGCGTGAGGAGTCAGAACATGCCCTAGAAACAGAATCTCCTGCACACCAAAGACACATTTCTCTTGTTTAGCGGATAGCTGATTCTCCCTCAACACCTCTAATACTTGTCTAACATGAGACACATGGGATTCGAAGTCAGGAGAGAATATCAAAATGTCGTCAAGATAGACAATAACAAATTTACCTAAGAATTCCCTAAGAATGTCATTCATGAAGTTTTGAAACACAGCTGGGGCATTGCTGAGTCCAAAAGGCATCACCTGATATTCAAAGTGTCCTACCGGAGTATTGAACGCCGTCTTCCATTCGTCTCCCTCCTTGATTCGGATTAGATTGTATGCCCCTTTCAGGTCAATTTTGGAAAACCAGGTTGCCCCCAGGACCTGGTTAAATAAATCCGGAATCAATGGGAGGGAGTATCTATTCTGGACAGTGATTTTATTTAATCTCCGGTAATCGATACATGGCCTAAGACCACCATCTTTTTACTTAACGAAGAAAAACCCCGCCCCCATAGGAGAGACAGAAGGTCTAATATGCCCTTTACCAAGGCTCTCCTTAATATAATCTTCCATGGCCTTGCGTTCGGGCATAGAAAGATTATAAATTCGTCCTTTAGGAAACTTGGCCCCCTCTACTAGCTCTATGGTACAATCATAAGGTCTATGGGGGGGTAGAACCTCTGGGGTTGGTGATGAGAATACATCAGAATATTCTCTAACAACAGAGGGTAAAGTATCAGACTTTACTGAGACCCCAGCCTGTACCACGGACAGGCACGAGTCACACTTAGGCCCCCATCTCACCAACTCCCCATTGGACCAATCTATAGTGGGGTTATGTAGTCGGAGCCAAGGCAACCCTAGTACCACCTCAGCAGGTAGGTTCTCCAGGACTAGAAGCGAACATCTCTCTGAGTGGCACACACCCACGGTTAGAGAAATCTCCGAGGTACATAAGCTCACCGTACCACCAATAAGAGGAGTAGCATCAATAGCCATGACATGGATAGGAGTTGGTAAGGCAAACATAGGAATACCCAATCTAACAGCATACTCAGAGTCAATAAAGCTAGCCGCTGAGCCAGAATCAATAAAGGCCTTACCCGGCCATTTATCTACTCCCAGAGAAATCGTAATGGGTACCGAAAGCTTACATTTAGAAAATTCAGGGTGTGCCTGGTCTTTAGGTTGCCTTGCCTTAGGAGACTTGACAGAGAGGACCTTCTTAGGACACTGGTTGATCCAATGGTCAGAATCTCCACAGTAAAAGCATTCTCCACGTCTGCGGCGAAGATTCCCTCGGGTCATGCCAACCTGCATGGGTTCCTCGGTGGAGACCTCAGCATTGTCTCTGGGATAGGCCTCTGGCTGGACCACCATCTGGGAAGAGAACTGTTGTTCCTGTCGTCTCTCTCTAACCCGTCGGTCAAGTCGGACAACAAGGGTCATCATCTCCTCTAAGATCTCTGGAAGTTGATAACTGACCAGAAGATCCTTTAATTTATCAGACAGACCTGACCTGAACTGACTCTTCAGGGCTGGTTCGTTCCATCCTGAGGGGACACACCACCTTCTGAATTGGGTGCAATAATCCTCCGCTGGTAAATTGCCCTGAACCAGTGCCTTTAGAGCCGTCTCGGCTACTAGAGCCCTGTCTGGTTCATCATAAAGGGTACCTAGGGCCTGAAAGAACCCCTCCACAGAATATAAACAACTGGCGCCAGCAGGTAAAGAGAACGCCCAGTCCTGGGGATCACCCTGTAATCGAGAAATGATAATGCCCACGCGTTGACTCTCGGGGCCAGAGGACACGGGGCGCAAACGGAAGTAAAGTTTACAACTCTCCTTAAAAGAGAGAAACTTCTTCCGGTCTCCAGAAAAGGTTTCTGGGAGCTTAATCTGGGGTTTAAAATGCGGACTGGAGGCCTGAGGAGTGGAAGAGCCTTGCCCTAACTCAAAAGAGCTGAGTTTTTCCCCTAACTCCTGCACCATCTGCGTCAGATTAGAGACATAGTCAGTCAGGGTCACCAGAGGATTCATAATACAGTGGTTATTGGGCCTGTTAATCTGTAACGGTCGCGTACACACACACACAGGGGGAAGGGAAGTGACCACTGCGCTCCACCCTTACCCCTGGCCCTGCCTACTTGCCTCGCGAGTCCTAATGACAGGGGACAACTGGACGGCAATCCCTAACTTGGAGTAAGTGCAGGGATGACAGACAGACAAACAACAGGACGTGAACGGACCGAGTCAATACCAGGAAAGCTGCAAAGTACAAATGGAGCAAGCAGAGAATTGTCAGGAGAAGCCGGGGTCATAAATACCAGGAGAGCAGAGAAGTACAAGAGGAGTCCTAAGAGAGTAGTCAGGTGGGAGCCGAGGTCACAATACCAGGACGGATGCGCAGTACAGGAGGATCAGGCAAAAGGATGGTCAAGGAACAGGATCAGGTAAGTATTCAGCAGTCCAACAAATACCAGGAACCTAGAAATTAACAGGCAACCTGTAGCCAGCAGGCTGCCTGTATTTATAGTGGGGAGTGAGGGTCATGTGACGTGGCCAGCGTCACATGACCGACAGACCAACCAGTCGAGCACCGAGTGATCAGCTCGGCGCTCAAGGCAGACTTAGGAGCAAGGAGCCACCCAGCTAGTAAAGCCGCCCTGGGAATGAGGTCAAACACAGAACCTCATTCCAAAAGCTAAGCAACAGTTCTGCGGGCAATGGGGGACCGAGTGCACCTTCGGAACCCCGTGACAATTAGAACAAA